>NC_142012.1:119350240-119516263 GCF_049901735.1 Notechis scutatus
TCAGAATGGCCTATGTTCATATTGATATAACTACAATCTCTTACACAAAGCTAAGAATGAGAATTACTAAATAAAATGTGTTGTTTTCCCCTTGCTTTCCTACTTCCCAAATTAACTCTATATCCATTAACTAAGTATAAGCATTTAAAGAGCTCCAACAATCAGATAATAATATGGACAACAATATGCATGACTCTTGTATATCACTGAATACATTTTAGCAAGTACTTGGCATTTAATTAATATGCAATTACCACCTCATAAACTGAATTCAAGAACATACTTAAGAGAATTAACAAAGCAAAGTGTAAGTGCTCTATTAATACTTATTGAATCTCTTAGACATAAAACATTGGGAGTCCTGTCTATAGGTCTCTAAATATAAATCGAAATGTTTTTATGGTACCAATTAAAATATGTAGTATATCTAAAAAATATGGTTCTGCACAAAATTGAATTAATATCTAAAAAGAATTATTTTAGGAGCATCCAACATTCATATCAAACTTCTTTTGGTGGTGGAATAGAAAAGATATCCTCAAACTGACTATCCTATAAGTACAGGAGAGACAATATTTCTTAAATTTTTAGGCTTTAAAACTGAAACCAGCAAGAATTGGTTCCAAAAAAGTGCTAGATACCACACTTTAATTTTAGATTGGTCTGGAGAAAAGTATTCATGATGATATGTTGTTCACTAAATGAAGTTTGCAAACACATTCCATGCCACATAGATTTCATAAATTATATAGATCTAATCTAAAAGTAAACAAAGCATTTATCACTGTGAGTAGGTTGCTCTAAATTAATCAGAAATAGATGGCCTTTATGCTTCCAAATGTAGACCAAGATTGTATTTCTAGGAATGTGATGAGAACCTCCACTTCTTAAGCAAGACTTTCCAGGGGGAAATTTGAGGTTCAGGCTCCACCTCTTCTCTGAATAACAACTTCTCAGAACAACTGATTGGTTTACCAAAAGGAAATTCCATTTTTGTGGTTGTTAAATCTGCAAGATTTATTTATTTGATTGATATCCCACATTTCTAATCAAATGAATACTTATTAGAGCTATGGTTAGCAAAGTATACAAATGTTGGAATTTACAACATTTTTTTTCATATAACTAGAATTTTCATCTAAGAAAGTTTATATGCTGCAACACATGAAAAATGTATGCATATATATTTTACTGTTTGTGTTTGGCTTGGAAAGCTACAGATAAGGTACCACTAAATGATTAGTAAAAAAAAAAAGAATAATGATTAGGTCATTGTTCAATAACTGTAAACCTTTCTTTTGAATAAATTATTACTAATCCTATTCAGGTATCATATTATCTGATATTCTCACCATGTATACATCTATATTGCTAAAGACTTCCATTCTGCAGATGACCAAGCTCCTTTTTTCTTTCCTTCCTTCCTTCCTTCCTTCCTTCCTTCCTTCCTTCCTTCCTTCCTTCCTTCCTTCCTTCCTTCCTTCCTTCCTTCCTTCCTTCCTCTTTTTTTCTAAACAATGAAATAAAATCTTGATCATTCTCATTCCTAACCATATTTTTTTTTGAAGGGGGAACATTAATATGATTAAATTTTTATATACTTATTTATTACAAAAGAAACTTGTCGCCCCTGGGTTCTACATACAAAGGATTCCATTATCTTTTTATGTGTCTCACTAGATCTTTGAAGATGAACACAGCGTCCTTTATCTGGACCAAGGTGGGGTTTTGGTTGCTATGAAACATACATCTCTGCCTATCAGACATCTCTGGTAATTAATGTGACTTCTCTAATTCCATTCATCACAGAGTCCTTCAGTGTGTATTATATGCCATTAGCTGTTGGATTGTGACCAAACTTTTTACTAAGTGCCAGGATATGTCAATTAAACAAATGAGCATGCTACCTCTTTTTCATCCCAATAAAACTATATCTGCATTTTATACATACAATTTTTGACAAACAAAACACTTGCAGGGCAATATTATAATCTACATTAGTATTAAGAAGTTGCATTGTTTTGTTCTAGCTGAAGTTTAGGAAATTTAGCTGCAGTTTAGAAAAATATAAAGAACACTGAAGGTTTAACCCTCTTGGAATAGAAGAATAAGAAAAGAAAGTACAAGAAGAAACTAAAAAAAGAACATGGTGTAAATATTCACGTTGGGGAAAAACAAATATTTTTTTTTTTAAAAAAAGTAGTAACCAAGGACAAATGTAACCAGAAAAAGTGCAGATTCTATACGGAAGAGCACATTTTGATATCAATGCAACTGAACTTATTTTGTTCCTATACTAGGTGTTTCTAACATGGGTGAGTTTTAAAAAAAGCTTCTTTAAAGGGATACTGTGATTGTTCTCCCGTACTTTCAAGAGCATCTCTTTGAAACCATTAGTAAAATATGTACAGTTCTAGAATTTATGATTTGCCATGGAACCAATGTGACAGGATCTCAAGTGGATGGTTGTATCTACAATTACTAAGTGTGAGATCAGTTGTAGTCCTAATTCTGAGTTATTGTCAGTATTCATACATTTCTGAACATTTATTTATCTCCATTATTGTAGTAGCTATGATATATAAAAATACATATGGAATGGGTTTCTTATCTGACTTTAAATCTATTGTATCATACATAAAAAGGTATTTTTATATTAAAGATATTCTAGGCAAAGAATTGTTCCTCTGTCACTTTGACATCTGTTATTATACTTCTAGTGTACTTCACAATTCCACATTCTACAATTTTAGCATGATATTCATGTCCTCCAGTGGTGATCCTCCACTGCTGAACTACAGTTTTCCAAAGCCCACATATCACGAGAGAACTTAGTAGCTGTAATTCAATAACCACAACCTTGCATTATCCACTTCCAATCATTCCTAAGAGTGTGTCAACACTTGTTATGTATGCCTTTGGGTGTCCTGTTTTTTAAATGCTTTCTTTTTGTGTCCTATTTTTAATATGTTGATAATGATAGTTTCATTCTAAGGCTTTCCAAATTAGGGAAATTATGCTTAATATGCCTGCAATATATAAGAATAATATTAGATGATTTATGTTCAGCTTTTGCCATTTATCTGCATTTAATTCCATTTCTTCCATTTGCTTTAACATTCTAATACAGATAGTCCTTGACTTACAACCACTATTGAGCCCAAAATTTCTGTTGTTAAGTAAGACATTTGTTAAGCCAGTTTTGCCCCATTTTACGACCTTTATTGCCACAGTTGTTAAGTGAATTCCGGCAATTGATAAGTTAATAACGAGTTGTTAAGTGAATCTAGCTTCCTCATTGACTTTGCTTGTCAGAAGGTCCCAAAAGATGATCACATGACTTTGGCTTACAACAATGGTCATAAATATGGAACCAGTTACAAAGCATCTGAATTTTGGTCACATGATCATGGAGATGCTACAAAGGTCATAACTGTGAAAAACAGTCAGCCACATTTTTCAGTGTCACTGTAACTTCGAATGGTCACTAAACAAACTGTTGTAATTCGAGGACTACCTGAACTTTCAAAATACATGCCATTATATATGTGAACATTACACAAAATAACACATAGGAATATATAGTTCTTAGGGAGATTGTGTGTCCTTAAAACAGCTTTTCTTTATTATTCTTTATTTATTGTAATCTATTATGAAAAGTTATTTATAACATAGAAATAAATTATTTTTATTTCTTCTGTTACTGTTTTCTTTTGCTTTTTTATCACCAGGTTAAGTTTTGATGAAGGAAGATCTTGGAGCAAGTACAGTTTCACCTCCATCCCGCTTTTTGTTGATGGGGTTTTGGGAGAGCCTGGAGAAGAGACTTTAATAATGACGTGAGTAGATATTATTTATTTTTATTTATTTAGAAAATTTATATTGCTGCCTACTTGCACATGGCAACTCAAGGTGGCTTACAAGCAGGGGTAGGATTCAAAATTTTTAACAACAGGTTCTGTGGCGCGGCTTAGTTGGTGGGCATGGCTTGGTGGTCATGTTATTGGCTGGGTGTCGCCAACTCAATATCACTCACATTGAGGCACGCATCTCCTCGCCTGACCTCTCATGACTGTGGAGATGCTGCAACAGTTTTAAGTGTGAAAAGTGGTCATGTCACTTTTTTCAATTGTAACTTTGAATGGTCACTCCACACAAGCAAAGTACCAGCAAAGGAAGGGAAAAAATTCCAGAGAAGTTCCTGAGAACCAAGAATACCAAGAATGTAATAAGGGTTAACAGAGAGGCAGTTTCTATAAGCAAACCCAGAATGTTTCCTTCCTGTCTTCCTTACAGAATTAGGCCAGTAATTTCTTCTAACAACCAGTTCTCTGAACTGCTTAGAATGTTAACAACCAGTTCTAGCGAATAGGTGCGAACTGGTAGAATCCCACCCCTGCTTACAAGGACATCAAAACACAATATAAAAGAAATAAAAATAAAAAAATAAAAAAAAAATTAATAAAATAATAACTCCCCAACCTGGTGACCACACACATTCACACCAGCCATTTAATGGGCTCCATTTTGCTCTGAGTTCCCCAGTCCCCTTGGCATTATTAAATAGGTAAATCTCACACGAAATAACAACAATAAAGTCCATTCTATTGTTATTAAATATAGGATATCTAATAGATGAAATATCATTTGTAATCTAGGAATATAAATAGAATGTGAAGTGTTACACTGATTACGTCAATATAAGAGATGGTATTCAGCAGGTTCTGACATTTCTGGTGAACAGTAGAAATTTTGAGTATTTGGAGAACTGGTAGCAGAAATTTTGAGTAGTTCGGAGAACCAGCAAATACCACCTCTGACTGGCTCCACCCCTATTCTCTATTCTCTACTTCCCGAGTCTCAGCTGATTAGCTGGGTCTTCTTTGGTTGCCCTGCATAGGAGAACGGAGCTGGAAAGCAAGTTAGTGGGGTGGGGAGGGAATGGGGATTTTACAGTATCCTTCCCCTACAATGCCCACAAAACCACACCCACAAAACCACACCACACCCACCAAGCCACTGCCACAGAACCAATAGTAAAAAAAATTGAATCCTACCACTGGTCAATATGATTCTTGTGCACTCTTTAGTAGGATTTTGCAGATACAAAAATTGATGGGGATTTTGGGGGGGTTACGATTCAAGCAAAGGACCTCTTTGGATATGAACTTGCAAAGAAGGAAAGAGGTGCCTCTCTTCAGCACATCAGATGTACTTCACTGCCTTACCATGTGGATGCACATAAGCCCAGTCTGTAAAACAAAATAGCCTATTTCAGCAATTCTCTCCTGTCTTGAACTTTAACCATATTGAAGTAGAGCTACTTGCATCTGTGAGACGAAGCACCAAAGTAGATTGTGGTTGATTTATGGTACATAACATAATGCTTAATTTTTCATCAAGTATTAAGTAACTGAAAGTTTATCCACTAATTTCTGTTAATAAATAGATATGTGCATGAGTATGTGTGGGTGGGTGTTTATGTGTAATGTTGAAAGAAAAATTACGCTGCTTTTATTATTGCTATATTTGATTACTGAAGTTTTAATTTGTTCAACTTCATGCAGCCAGTTCCAAAAGAATAATCACCATCTACATCAATAATACTGATCAGCAATTTATAAATATTGTAAATAAATGAAAAAATAAATACATAAATAATACTTGTATTTTGATTTCCTGCCTTCTTGCCTTCCTTCCTTCCTTCCTAGAAATCCCACTTTCTATATACTAGCCATCTATGTTCATAATTAAACCTGTAACTTACAATATCATTTGAAAGCTGTTATTATAATTGGAATGTATCGCTAAAGAGAGATTGGAAGCTTTTTTATGATTAAGGCCACAATCCTGTATACACCAGAAAAGCCCCTTTTTTTTACTAGGGCCATAATTTGTAAGGAGATATGTATAGAATTATATTCGTTTCATTTTGTTGATCTGTTAAAATAATTGTCTGCTACTATTGTAATCATTCGATGTTTTATTCAGTGTTTTTGGACACTTCAGCCATCGTTCTGAGTGGCAGTTGGTAAAAGTGGATTACAAGTCCATTTTTGATAGACGCTGTGCAGAAGATGATTATCGACCCTGGCAGCTTCACAGCCAGGTAAAAAGTCTGACCTAGAATTGAACTGAAATTAATATAATAATTAATTAAAAAGTTGGGAATCAACCTAATTTATTGCTTCAAAATCATTGAATTCACTATCTATTCACACTTTGGTATACATTCTACCTGCAACTAGTAAACATTTATGGTGAAAGGTAAAACTTGAATTTTTTTTTAAAAAGGCTTCATACTTCATTGTTTTGAACTGAATGGTGAATTCTCTCCCTCCCCACCTATTTTAAAAGACAAGGAAGTACAGAAATAGAAAAAGAGCTGGTCCCAAGGCCAGACCAAAAAAGCTATCTCTGCAGTGTTCAGTTCAGTTTCTGGACAGAAAACAATGTCTTCCTCTCTTTAAAATGTGCAATCTTGGAATAGTTCACTTTTTAAAACAATGTGTTCAATGTCCTAGTTTCTCTGTGTCACCTGCCATCCTTGCAAACCAAAATAACGTTCAATTCAAAAGAATTTAATCTAGTCACACTGTTACACTAGACACTGGTTAACGGCACTAATTAAGAATCAGTTCAACGTTAATTTGACTGTTGTCAGGGTCTTAATCCTTCTTGTTTGGGAATCTACATGTTATTTTCTCAAGTTTAGCTGGCTGAGACATGGAAAGTTCATAGGCCCTGAAATGAGATTGCTACTGAACAACAAAACATTTTCTGTGTTATGGACAGCACTATTTGAAACTACCTAATTACTTGGAAAGCCGCATCACATCCATTAAATTTACAAGAGTATAGAATTTCTAGGCTCTGTCACCTCACTTTTTTTTTCTTTTCTTTTTTTAAACAAATTTTATTAATTTTAAAGACAAACAAATCATCATTGACCATTACATACTTAAACCTTTTTCCATTATAAATTTTACAAGTCAAATAAAACCTTATTTTATACAATATAATTCTATTTTAACCCATTTCCATATGAGCATACAAATGCCTCTTATCCAATTTCTCTTTATTTCTCTTTACTCTTATTCAATCTTATTCAATTTCACTATTATTATTTCATCTATTTCTTTCTGACTTGGTTACCATTATTGTCATTCTATATTTCTGCAAGGTTTTATTAATTCTCCCAAAAACATAAACACACAACACACAAACATATAAAAAATCTTTTAGGAAAGTAACTTGGCCCCAGGTACCTCTCTCTACATGAACTTCAATTATATTCATGCTCATCTTACATATCATTACCTATTTTATTTACCATTCTATATCTTCTATATTAGCTTCTCCACACATTTCAATCTTCTAAATTCTATTTTATTTAATCCATCTTAATTTAAGTCATTATATTTGTATCTTTTGTCCATTCTTTATTATCCCCCTGTCTCATTCCTTATAATAAAAAAAAAGAATTTCTCCTGAAATCACTAATCAGAGTATGATGCCTTTCTGTCTTCCCCCTAAATTAATTAGATTAACATTTAAAATAACACCTAATACCCGATCTGATTCTGCTTGGTACATTCTATCTTCTTAATTTTTTGTTTTTTAATAAAAAATAATAATAAATCCAAAATGATTAAATACATAGTTAAATAGTAGATCTAAATATTAAATCTTATAATATTCCCATTGCCTTTTCCAAAAACAAATGCTACTATAATAATAATAATACCACAAACATATTAAACTCTTTAATTAAAACTCAATATTCTAAACATTCCCTTTAATATTTTATTAAATTTTAAAATCAATCATTTCTAAGCATTTCAACATTTTAATCTCTTATCAACTCTTAAACCATTCTAATTTTCTATTTCTAATACAAATGCTACAATACCATCTTATGTACCTTGCAAAATCTTTTTTTAAAAAAATTGTACTTTACCCTTTGTCCCTAAAAAAGATTCCTCTTTTCCCATCTAATTTCAAAACTTTGTGGCTTTTCTCCACCTTTCTTTCTTTCTTCCCCCACCAGACCTTCCTAACCCCCCTTCTCCTAGTCTCTGCCTTTGCCTTGCTGGCTTCCCTTCTCTGTTGTGTTCCTTTTTTCTTTTGTTTACTATCATTATATTGATTTTGCACCTCATTTTTCTCTTTCTTAAGTGCTTTTTTAAGTCTTAAGTCCTTCATTTTCCTTCCTTTCTTCCTTCCTTCCTTCTTAGTTAAATGTTGAAATTCATTAAAGATGGCTTCTTCTTCTTCTTCTTCATCTTCGTCTTCGTCTTCTGCTGCCTCCATCTGTTGTAGTGTTTGTTGATAGTTAACAAGCACCATTTCTAAAAAAAAGGAAGGCTTCTTTCACACCATCTTTACCATCTGTTTTTGCTTGCTCATATTCTTTTCTCAGCTCCTCAACAAAAAAAGCCATTATAAATCTTTTCTTTTCCTTTTTTTCCCCCTCTTTCTTCCTGCACCAACCAGGATATTTCAAAAAATAAAATAAAAAATAGAACAATCCCAAAGTCCTCAATCAATCCAAGTCAAGACAAAGTTCTCACTTTCTCTTCCTGGGGTAGTATCAATCAAAAAAAGAAAGTCCAAATCTGTATCTTAGAGCCTTATTAAAATTATATTCTAGTCTTCAAATTCTTAAGGCATCTCCTCCAACAAACTCTTAACATATGAATATATTTTCTGTCCTCTCCCTTCCCACTTATCACATAAAGTTAGTTTTTAGCTGAAAAAGACAGGTTTCTCAATATCCACTTATTGATTCCGTAGGGAAGGAGAGTAAACTTTCCTTTCAGCACCTCAAAATTGCCGCTTAATTTCTCTTGTGGAAAGAATCATTCAAAAAGCCATAATTTCCAGGAATTGTATTAAATGTGTCTTAGAGTCCTGGGTCTACCAAAAAAACTTTCACTCTCAATGACTTTCTCCTCTTCCTCCTGCGCATTCTTACCCGGCTGCTGGCTTCTTTGTGGCGGCCATTACAGACCGCCGCTGCACCGTCTTGGGAAAAGGGGGTTCTGCCGGCCGGGAAGGGGGTCTGCAACACCCCCAAACCCCTCTCCGGATCCCCCCTATCTTCAGCTACCCCTGCAGGGTAGCCTTAGCTCTGAACCCGTCCGGATCGGAGCACCAAAAGCGGCTAGCGCAGCAGGGATCGCTCTGTATCGCGAATTCCTGCCACTCGCGAAGCCGACAAACCGGAAGTCCCTCACTTTTTTTTTTTAAAGGCAGCTTCAATCTTATAAAAGATGGCTAGGAGCTTTATAACCAGGTAAGGACAAGTAGCTTGGATAACATATTGAGCTTGGAGCTTGAAATCAGCAGAATTCATGACTGTTTGACATTAGAAAGCTCCCGGTCATCTCTTGAAAAATTGAGGCTGCCTTTAAAAAAAAAAGTTGCTTACTTTTTATTTGATAGAATTTTGGTCAAATTACTAAAACCTCGTTTCTGTACTGTATGTGCTGTGTTTTATTTCAGGGGGTCTCACTCCAGGGAGTATGTGGGTGGAAGTTTTTTTCATCTGATATAGGAATGGGAAAGGTATAAATCTAGGCTCATATTTTTTGCTCTTAGTCATACATATATAGTAGGTAGTCCTTGACTTGCAACCATTCATTTAGCAACCTTTTGAAGTTATAATTGCACTGTAAAAATTGAACCTTGCACTTATGACCACTGCAGTGCCTGCACAGTGACATGAATCAAAATTTGGGTACTTGGCAATGTCTTTATGAGGGTTGCAGCATTCTGAGGTCACATGATCAACATTTTCAACCTCACCATCTGCTTCCAATAAACAAAGTCAGGGGGGGGGAGCTATTATTCACTTAACAACTGTGTGATTTACTTAATAACTACAGTGATTAGCATTGCAGGGTGAAAAGTTTTTGTAAAATTGGGCACAATTCACTTAACAACTACCTTGACTAATAATGAAAATTCTAATCCCAATTATCTGCACACAAGTATTTCTTTGCCATTATAGTCCTACCACCATAATCTTTGTGACACTGACTATATGGCGACTTTGTTCTTACAGTAGAAAAATATGAATGGTCCCCACTGTTTCTTTTTGTGTTAGTGTACCATAATTGTTTGTATTTGTAATTTGCAAAAATATACCTGATCACTGTGGTAAAAGCCCCCTCCCCTCTTTTCTTTACTCAGGGAGAAGCATGCATCATGGGAGCCAAAAGGACTTACAAGAAGCGTAAGTCAGAAAAGAAATGCATGCAAGGCAAGTACGCTGGAGCCATGTCCTCTGAGCCATGTGTCTGCACAGAAGCAGACTTTGACTGGTGAGTTGTGCTTAATAACAAAGAATGAAGTCACAGCTTATATGGATTTTGCTATATAGATGTACATGTAGCCTGATTTTCTCCCAGGGGACAAAAAAATCTACAGATTGGATAGATGGGAATTGTCTTTCTAATTAATGTGGTACCACCTCAGCATATGCTCCTAACATCGGTAAAGTTACAGAACATCCTATATATACTTCATAAATGGTGACATCAAGATTCAGTATTTCATGATATGAATGCATGTTTTGTACCATCTTATGAGTAGGTAACATACTGTTACCAATTCATTTCTACATTAGTGAAGAATAATGCAGAAGTAATCTTGGTGCAATGATACATGTTAATGTTCTCCAAGCACTTGAAAAAGGGCAGCATTAAGGGGATATCAAGCTCTAACCTTTTCATAGCTGTCCAAAAAGGTGCTGTAGGGTAATTGCAACTTAATTCAACTAAATGCAATTACAGGCTTTGTACCCTACAGGTCTCCCATTTATACAAGTACTGTAGTCTCATTTAACATAGTTAGTTTCACTGCAGCCTTTCTTATCAATATAATTCTTCACTCTCCATGATTCCTACATTCAGCTCCTAAATCCTGTTCACTCTGCAATGTTTTATAATATTAGTGACAAGCTATAAGAACAGAATCAAGCATATAATAAGAATTGAACTTTCTGGAAAGCTATACTTTACAGCCTAATTCTGAATTTAATAATTCATCTGTTTACTTCTTTATGCATTTAATCAATTTACATGGTTGCTCAACCCATAATCTGAAAATCTGGGCAACTAACAGAATTAAAGGCTGAAGAAAATCCACCAAGGTGAAAAACAACACAAATAAACATATAATGTAATTAATGCCAACTATAGTCATTCGATTTCCAATCATTACAGAGAGCCTCATTCTAAGAAAGGCCAGGTCTCTGCGATCTTATTGAGGTCATCTGAATCTCTGGGGTTATGCTGCTCCTGAGAAGGAACAGGAACTAAAATTCTGTTCATTAAAAATCAGAATTCAAGATGACTGGAATGTAGATTTCTTAGTCCATCTCAACAAATATTTACTAATAAATCAGTCCAAAATTAAACAGTCCAACCTAACAAAAACAGGAATACAAGTCAAAATAGGCAAGAAAATGGTAAGATACTACCTATATACTCCAGACAAATTCAAATCACCAGGACCAGATGGATTCCAGTCCAGAATTCTGAACGAGCTGGTGGAGGTGATCCTGGAACCACTGGACCAGATCTTTCAAACATCCTGTAGCACTGGGCAACTACTAGAAGCCTGGAAAAGAGCCAATGCCCATCTTCAAAAAATAGAAAAAAAATGGATTCAGGAACCTACAGACTGACGTCAACACCTGGAAAGATCCTGTAAAAGCTAACCAAGCAACAAACATGTGCACACTTAGAAGCAAACAAAGTTATTACTAGAAGTCAATATGGATTTGTCAAAAACAGATGATGCCTGATAAATCTTATTGCATTCTTTGACAGAGTGACTAAATTAGTGAATCAGTGAAATGCTGTAGACATAATATACTTGGAGTTCCATTAGTCATTGAACAAAGTAGACCACAACCTACTGCTTGCTAAGATAGAAAAATGTGGCTTAGATATTTGTAACTGCTGAACCACGACATTCAACATGTCATAATGGAACTACTGTATACCTACATGGAATGTGGTATCCAAGGTTCTGTCTTAGGCCCAATACTCTTCAACATTTAAAAAAAATAGATGAGGGAATAGAAGGGGCACTCATCAAATTTGCAGATGACCCAAACCTGGAGGAAATAGCCAACACTTCAGAAGATAGTCTCAAGAGCCAGCAGTGTGATTCAGCTACCAAAAAAGAAATGCAGTCTTAGGCTGCATCAACAGAAGGATAGAATCAAAATCACATGAAATGTTAGTACCACTTTATACTTATTTGATAAAACCACATTTAAATACTTAGTACAGTTTTAGTCAGCATGATATTAAAAAGATGTTAAGGCTCTAGAAAGAGCAACAAAGATAAGGCCATATGAAGAATGGGTTGCAAGATCTGGGTATGTCTGGTCTAACAAAAAGAAGGACTAGGGATGATATGAATCTGTTAGAGTAGACATACCCAGATCTTGCAAAGGGTATCAACCTATCTTTAAAGCACCTGCAGTAGGACTAGAAGAAATTAATAGCAATGTCTCAAGAAGCAATCCATCCTATAACTAAGAAGAATTTTTTTGACTGTGAGAACAATTAATCAGTGAAAGGGCTTGCCTTCGGAAGTTGTGAATTCTCCTTCACTGGAGATTTTTAAGAAGAGATTGGACACCCATTTGTCTGGAATAGTATAGGGTTTCCTTCTTGAGTATGGGGTTGGACTAGAATTCTTCTGAGGTCCTTTCCAACTCTGTTATTCTATTAATCATTTTTGGTTTTTTTATTAACTAAATTTATTTGCCTTCCATCATATTCCAAAGAGACTCTGGCAATCTGTAGCATTAAAAGTATTAAAAACAAAAGACATATTTCTAAAATGATAAAAATTGAATTACAATCAAAGATAATTTTTTTAGCTTTACATTTTTTAAAAATTCTATTTATTTGTTTTAGTTTTAAAAAATCTTTTTTTAAAAAAATATATATCAAGAATCATGTTTGATTATCACACCAAAAGAAAACCTGACATTGCACTTGCAAGTTTCAGATTTGTCACAAATTCTGGATAAAAGTGTGCAGATTTCCTGTGACAGCAGAATAAGTAATTCTTGAACTGTGTTGAAAGAATTGTATATTAAAGGATAGGAAAGAAAGTAAGTAAAGTTTTTGATTTGTATGCATTGCACACTTTTCACAGCCAGGGGGCAATAGTGTTTCAGGAATGAATGTCACAATGGAAATGGTGCACTTTGTCCCAGGAATAATATATCCTAGCAACTGCCTAGAAACCAACCCGTATTTATTTAAGTAATAAATGGATTACACAGTGACATATATGTTATTAAAGAATTTATTTGCTAGATTTTCATGGACTTTATTCCAGCATGAATGTGATTATTCCAGAAACTGATCAAGTATTTGTTTTTTTAAGAAAAAAGATAAGTCTCGATTAACATGCAAATACATCATCGTTGTTGTTGTGATCATTCTGTGTGAATTCTATTTTCTCTAACGTAGTCATTTTTAATGCAATTTTACATGACATTCATTTCTGAAGCATTTTTTTTCATCAGATAAATGCATTACAAGGTTTGGAGAAGTACTGAATAAATGGATAATTGTGATCCAGAGAACACAGTCATTCCATGGATACAAATTAGGTTAAAACACAACTTGAACATAACTCTCCCCATCAGTACATAATGCATCAATGTTCTTCGACAAGAAAGAAAATTTCATTTCTAATTTAATAATTAGGTAAAACAATTTTCAACTAAAACAATAGGATTTCATTAAAACCAAAATCCTAATAATCCCACAAGGAGAAAAAAAACGGGATCCAAAAACACATACAATGTAAGGGCTGTATTAGCCAACATGGAGGACAGAGATGCAGAAAAATAGCAGAGCCTATCACTTGCAGCCAGAATACACAGTGAAAACTCCTTCATCTCACAGCAAACAGCAACCACAATTTCAGTTGGCAAACTGAACATCCTAGGCAAATCCAAATGCCAAAGAATTCCCGGAAACTTGGCATTCAGACAAATTAGTCATTTTTAGACACATGTAAATAAATATTTACACATTGTTCAGAAGAGGCAATAAAAAACTAAGAAGGAAACAAAAAGGCCGGAGTATATCATTTTCAGCATAAACACACATATAAACTGGGATTATGCTATATGGATAAACAATCAAGCAGAAAACCATACCCCAGTAACACTGGCAGGATGGGAGGGGAGCAAATCCCACACTCACCAGCACTGATGATGTTATCTTTTGGAGTAAAGAAACATTTGCAAGCAAACAAGAACCAAGGATTCTGCAGTTCAACCCTGAGCTACTTAAATTCTCTAATATTAGAATTTCATTAAGGCCTACTCTTACATTCTAATACAGATTGTCTATTTTATTTCTCCATTCTTTTAAAATTAATATTAAAATGTATATCTGTGTGACATATAATATGAAGGCTTGGATTAAAAACTGGAAAAAGATGGGAAATCATATGCATACCCCTTAACAAACTTTCCAGGTTCAATTTATGGTCAGTCACTTCTTCACTCATTCAAAGTCTATTGAAACATATAGATCTTGTAGGCCTCCCATAGCTTTTTCAGGTAGGTACAGATAGAGCAAACCAAACGCATAATAACCTTGATTAACAACTGAGATATATTGTAATTAGAGACACATATAACTTTTTCTTCACCGAACACTGAGGCACATAATGTTCTTTCTCATAAACTTGCTCTTTATTTTCTTCTTCCAATTTACTTTATGTATTCCTTCTGATTTCTTTGTAACTTCTTCAAGCTCTTAGCAGAAATTCCATCCTGCTCTCCATGTTTTCTCCTAAATTTCTCAGTGTTCACCACATTTGCACATAATCATTTCCATTCCTTACTCTGTCCCTAGTTGCTCCACTAATCCTTATTTTTGTAGTTTTCTCCTTTTTGACCTGTTTTATTTTTTCCTCCACATTCTTTACTTTCCTTCTCACATTTCAATAGCTTTCCTAAGATTTCATAGATCTATTTCTAAAGTGAACTCTGATATCTTTAATGGGTAAATTCTGATATCTTAGAGCAATGCAGTCCACCTATCATTGTCAGTCTCTGATTTCATTTGACAACAATTTTTTTTCAAAAGTTTTGCTTCTTGAAATACTTTTTGGTGATTATAATAGATCCCTTCAAACTAAACATCAATATAATTTTGTAATCTTGACAAATACAAAATTAATTTAATGTCTATAATGTATTTAACATATCACATAATATTTCTGACTTGCTGCATGAGTTGAACAGGGCCAAAAATGTTTTGCTGATGATTTTTGTTTGTACTTGGTGTCCAATGCATGTTGCCTTAGTATCCAACAACTGTCAGCCAGCATTGAGAATATCCAGTTGTCCTGATATCCTTTTTCCATTGTGCCAATGTCCTGGTGAAAACTTTCACAGTGTTTGTCAATAATTTCATCTAGATTTTCATGAAAAAGTCCAAGTGTGAATCTTCAGTGTCATGTTCTAGTTATATGATCTTATATGCAGTAAGAAGTTTGTCAACCAGCTAAAAGTAGTTTGATTATATGTTATGACCATAATGGAGACTGCCCATTATGGTAATGTCATAACAGTCATAAAACAGATCAGTCAAATGACCAGCACAATTTTACAACCTTTTTGTGTGTGTGTTGGCCATGAAAAAAAATGCTGTGATTTTGCTGAAAACTGAAAGTGCTGCTTTTTGGCAAATATGTCATGTCATTGATGTCACATCATTATATATGCTTCAAATGGTCATAAATGTAGCTGTATTGATGAGAGCCTGAAGTGTGGGTCATGTAATGCAAGGAGGGGGACAACCATCAGAACTTTGTATCCGGGTAATAAGTTTCCTTTTTCAGGTCCATTGTAACTTTGAACATTCACTAAGTGACCAGTCAGAAGTTAAGAACTACCTGTAGTGTATTAGAAGCCTATATATCTGTGATTTGTGAACATAATTATTAAGTTTCCCTCAAAGGGGAACATAATCATAACTTGGGAA
Organism: Notechis scutatus; assembly: GCF_049901735.1. Lineage (NCBI taxonomy): Eukaryota > Metazoa > Chordata > Lepidosauria > Squamata > Elapidae > Notechis > Notechis scutatus. The sequence continues at coordinate 119,366,287 of NC_142012.1, forward strand.
TAGAAACTGAGGTTGGCAGGAAAATCACTTTAACATTTCCTGGAATATGAAAAAAAAAAACCTCAAATGGAAGGATGCTAACGTAAATTTTCATTAGTTGATTGAGATAGGTCTGAAGAAACACCATTCAGAATTCATAATGTTGTTTACAATACTAATATTCCTAGCATGTGATGTACTTTTCAGAAATTAATTATATAGTCCTAAGGTGCTATTATATAATGTGGCATATTGATGTACATGGGCATATTGGGAACACAGTATGAAAAGATGTGGAGATTGTGTCCTATCCCTGTGAAATTTCAGATATGAATTGAATATTCTTTTAAAACCACATGACTAAAAAAGCTGATAGCAAGATTTGGGAATGGCTTCCCTTAATAGGGCACAAACACACACACACACACACACAAAGAGAGAGAGACACACACATACACACAGACAGAGAAAGAGGGAGACAGAGAGAAAGAGAAAGAGAGAGAAAAGGAGAAAGAGAATATGAGAGAGACAGAGAAAGAGAATACGAGAGAGAGAAGCATATAATGTATACATTGGTTTCAGCCTGTCACAAAATCAAAATCAAAATATGCCTTTACCAGATGCTTGGATATAATGCAGCCACTCTGGATGTGCTCCACTCCCCTGCTCAGATTTTAACAGTCATTTTCATCCTCTGCTGCTCCAGATGATGATAGGTGCATTGTGCCTACAGGTAGGCAGCAATTTGTCACAAGCATCAGTGCTCTGTGTGCAACAGAAAGGAAACAACAAATTCATTAGATTGCATATCTGCAAGGTGAGGAAAAGATACTGATGCCTTTATAATGAAATGCAATGGAGCTGCTGGTGACATTTCTCAGCAGCCTATTTGTGTGTTTGTGTGCTTTTACACTGCCATTCAGGTATACAGATTGATATCACTTATGTCCTAGCATATATAGCTGATTTTGTGGTGGGGGAAAAAATCCATGTACTTTAAGACCAGATCTATAGAAAGTGGAGTGGGTGATTACTATTCTGTGAAACACACACACACCTGTGTGTGTGTGTGTGTGTGTGTGTTTGTTTGTTTGTTTGTTTGAGAGAAATCAGCAATGGGTAAATACCTGAGGCTGACATTATACTGATTTTGCTAGAAGAAGCTTGTTCCAAATCAGTATCTGAGTCCTAAGCCATGAAAAATATCTATGCATATGTATGTAGACAATGGCCCTGGAATTAATGCAGATAGCTCTCAACTGACAACCAAATTTGGAAAAAGAATTTCCATTGCTTATGCTGTGTTAAGTGGCTCACACCCAATCTTATGATCTGTTTTGCCTGGTCGTTAAGCAGGTGTTGCCTGGTTGTTACTGCCGATGTTAAGTGGCACAGTTGTTAAGTGAGTCCAGCCCCCTCATTGACTTTACTTGTCAGGAACCATCTAAGAAGGCTAAAAATGGAAATCATGTCAACCTAGGATGCTGAAAACATTGAAATACATGTTGATTGGTGCCTGAATTTGGATCATATGACCTTGAATGTACAATGACAGTCCTAAGCGTGAGGACCATCCATAAATAATTCCCCCCCCCCCCAGTGTAACTTTGAATGATCACTAAATGAATGGTTGTAAATTGAGGACTACCTGTAACACAAAACTTGGAAAGCGGTTAATCTTGTCAAATCATACAGCTTATGTTTACCCTTTTTAATGGATCCAAGCCCAATCAAAGAATTAAGCAGTCCCTCAGAAAGACTTAAACATTGCTTCTCTTTTCCTAAAAATTGTTCACTAGAGTACATGAAGTATAAACCATACATTCAGATAAAATTCACAAAAAATCTTCCCCCTGTAAAAAGAAAAGCACAAGTAGCATATAAGCATAAATTACTTGTATTACAGGAAATCATGCTCTGTATTTTTGTTATTCTGTATTTTGTAGATGATTTTTTTTTAACTAAATACCTGAACCTTTGAAATGGATACAACATTATCACTTTTTAATTATATTAATACAAAAGAATTTGGCAATACAGACAATTATAGTTTATTGACAATCAGATTCAGAGAAAGCATCATTCATTTATGAATATTTGCTTTCTTCTAGAATATTAAAATGAGTTTTATTATTGATTTAATGATCAAATAGTCTTTATGGTTTCTTTAGTAAGAATAAAAAGTAACTTGGATAATGTTGAATAAGCACATCTACATTTGAAATCAGTTAGGTCTCTTCCTAGTATCAACATATTAGAGACTCAGGATTTTTAAGAAGCAATACAAAATCTAGGATTTTTTAAGCTATTGCTCTCTTCTCCACAACCACAGATGATTATTTTACAGAGATAATTGATCTGCTATTGTAGTATACTGTGCATTTTCTGTTCATGTATGAACTATATCCAGTTTCTGATATTTACAGCAGAACAGGGAAGTACCCTGAAGACTTTATTGAATATTATAAACCATCATAAGCTAAATTGGTGAGACTTGGTTTTAGAATTTGTCTAAGTATAAAATATGTTACAACTGCATGTCAGGAGAAGAAATGACATCAGAATAAAATACTTGTCCAGTGGAATTGACATAATCAAAGCTATTATAAGAAACTTGACAACTTTAAGGTTGTTGTCCAAGTAAGGTCTTGTAGCTGGAAGATTATAGTTTCTTGATCAGAAAGAAAACTAAAATTTCTGATAATTGGGATTATGAATGAATGCCAGATGCCATGGGGAATTTATAGAAAATGCCCAAACATGTGTATCTCTATGTGAAGTAAGTGCATGTGCTTGAAAGAAATCCATATGGTTTTATATGTCAATTTATATTTGAAAAATATATTTCCAATGCAATAATCCACTTGCATATCATCAAAGTAATATTTTTCTTCCCAAACTAGTGATTATGGGTTTGAGCGCCACAGCAATGGCCAGTGTTTGCCAGCTTTTTGGTATAACCCATCATCTTTGTCAAAAGAATGCAGTCTTGGTCAAAGTTATCTCAACAGCACTGGGTAAGTAGTCAAAGCTGTAGTATTTATTTATTTATTTATTTATTTATTTATTTATTTATTTATTTATTTATTTATTTATTTATTTATTTATTTATTTATTTGCCAATTGTTTACAAGATAATAAGTATAAGTGTATACATAGTTGTGAATACATGAAATGGGTACATATAAGAAAAATAAAAGAAGAATAAGAGAAACAATAGGACAGGGACGGTAGGCACGTTGGTGCGCTTATGCACGCCCCCTACAGACCTCTTAGGAAAGGGGTGAGGTCAATAGTAGACAGTCTAAGGTTAAAGTTTTTGGGGTTTGGAGAAGAAACTACAGAGTCGGGTAGAGTATTCCAGACATTGACCACTCTATTGCTGAAGTCGTATTTCCTGCAATCAAGTTTGGTGCGGTTAACTTTGAGTTTGTATCTATTGTGTGCTCTTGTGTTGTTATGGTTGAAGCTGAAGTATTCATTGACAGGTAGGACATTGCAATGTATGATTTTATATACCATGCTTAAATCAGACCGAAGACGGCGTAATTCAAGGTTTTCTAGTTCTAGAATTTCAAGTCTGGTGGCATAAGGTATTCTACAACGAGTAGAGGAGTGGAGAACTCTTCTTGTGAAATATTTCTGGACTTTCTCAATTGTGCTAATATCAGATACGTAATGTGGGTTCCAGACTGATGAACTGTATTCGAGTATTGGTCTAGCAAATGTTTTGTATGCTCTGGTTAGTAGTGTGATATTACCAGAGAAAAAGCTACGTAGGATTAGGTTAACAACTCTTAATGCCTTTTTGGCTATGTAGTTGCAGTGGGCTCTAGCACTTAGATCATTAGAGGTGAGTATTCCAAGGTCCTTTACAGAGCTTGGGTCATCAACAAGATCTTGACTATTCAGCTTGTATTTTATTTTCTGATTTTTTTGCCAATATGTAAGACAGAGCATTTATTTGTTGAGATTTGAAGTTGCCATTTGTTTGACCATTCTGATACATAGTCAAGATCTTTTTGTAGGGTAGCAGTATTGTCTGTGGTATTGAACAGCTTTACATCATCAGCGAAAAGAACGCGAATTGCTCTTAATATGATCACAGAGGTCATTTATGTAGAGTATGAAGAGAGTTGGTCCTAGAACACTGCCTTGGGGACACCACTATTGACAGGTACAGAATTTGATAGGACGCTCCCAATTTTGACCATTTGTTGTCTGTTTGCCAGGAATGCTTCTATCCAGTTATTCAGTTGTCCAGAGATACCATAGGATTTTATTTTTAGGAGTAGTTTGTCGTGTACCACTGAATCAAAGGCTTTACAGAAGTCTATGTAGATTGCGTCTATTGCTTTGCCCTGGTCGAGTTGTGTCGTCCATATGTTTTTGCAGTGTAAGAGTTGCAGATTACAGGATAGTTTTTTTCTGAAACCAAATTGTTTATTGGAGAGTAGGTTGTTTGTCTCTAAGTGGAGGATGATGGATTGGTTAATAATTGATTCCATGACTTTACAGGTGACGCAGCATAAGGAGATTGGTCTGTAATTTTCAACGAGGCTTGGGTCTCCCTTTTGAAGATGGGGATGACTGTGGCTTGTGACCATAGGTTAGGCAAGGAGCTGGTCCTGAAAGATTTTTCAAAGATTATGCTTAGAGGTTTGGCTATGGCAGTGGATAGCTTTTTAAGAAGTAGGCACATATTCCATCCGGTCCAATAGATAGAGATGGTTTTAGATTGCGTAGTGCTTTTTCAACATTGTCTTCTGTAAAATCGATATGTATTAGATCATTGTTGTTATCTGTGGTACGGCTAGGAAATACTGGGCTGGATCCATTGCTGTTTACAAATACTGAGCCGAAGAATGTGTTAAAGATGTTGGCTTTAATGGTGTCGTCGTTGCAGTCTTTACCATCAGGTCCTATCAAGGGTGGGATAGACGTTGAGTCTTTTAGTTTGTTGTTTACAAAATTGTAAAAAGCACGGGTCGAATTGGTGCTTCGAAGGTTTTCCTCTTGTTTAATGTGATAATTGATGCATTCGGTCTTTATCTGGTGGCATAAATTTTTGTATCGACTTTTGAAATTGGCAACGTGACCAGATTTGTTTTTCCGCCAGAGTGATCTCTTTTGGATTGAAGTTTCCTTATTGTTATGGGTAATCTGCTTTTTGTTTTGTTTTGGGAGTTGTTGTTGGTACATATAGTTTGATGACTCTTTTGACTTCAAGTAAAAATATGTTGTAATGGTCTTCAACAGTATTGCATCCAGTGAATAGAGATTGCCAATCAAGGGATGAGAGATCGTTGTCTATAAGATCATAGTTGCCTTTTTGAAGTTACAATTGGGGATTACATCATTGTGGTGATTTTTGTGTAGGCGTATGTTGAGACAAAAGTCAATCATATTGTGGTCACTGCTGAAAAGGGTTCTTTAGTTTGTATTCTGTAAATTAAATTCAAACTATTGCAGAAGATGAGATCGAGGCAGTTGTTTAGTCTAGTGTTGTTGGTTACTAGTTGTTCCAGTCCCAGATTTGTAATAGCATTGTAGAAGGTTGTGTATATGATTTCAGTTGTACAATCATTTAGGGTCCAGTCAATATGAGGTATTTGTTTGTGAAGATTATCAACTGCAATGCTGCTGACCCATTACCATATTATTCCTCAGTCTGTGGTTTTCTTTATATCTTGAGGGATACTTTTTGCAAATGGAAAGCTGAGTCAGGATTATTGTAAAACTATAAAAAGTATAATTATCCTGTATTGATGACAATACAGCAAACCTTTTCAAGTTTTCCAAAATGATAGGTTTACTTTGTCCCTCAACAAATAGGGAAGATTTAAGTTTTATCAATATTGTCTATGATCCTATAAATTTCCTATCACTATATTTGGCAGGTAAAAATTTATATTGATTTATAAAAGTGAAAGTTTACTCTTTATCCCCTCACATTTGAGAGTTCATATGGCCCAGCTTAGTAGTGACACATGTTACTTGCTACTTTATTGTGACAAAACAGCACTGTATACATTTTCCAGTACCATTAACTCTGATAATTGGTGTGTTACTTCTTCTTCTTAATATCAGAGCATGACATGTGGCTAAAGTTCTGTACCAAGTCAATTTATACTGTTTCATGATTCAGTGGTTTAAAAATCTGACATGTGACAGCGATGGTCTGGAAAAGGGAGCTATCATTAGAAACAAGCAGCTTGTAGCTAGTCTCTTCAGGGTTCTTTGTTCTTTTCACAGGTACAGAAAGGTCGTGTCTAATAACTGCACAGACGGTGTGCGTGAGCAGTACACAGCCAAGCCACAGCAGTGTCCTGGCAAAGCCCCGCGAGGACTTCGGGTTGTCACATCAGATGGCACACTGACATCAGAACAAGGGCATAATGTTACCTTCATGGTACAGCTGGAAGAGGTATGGTCTGTTTAACATGTTCCCCACTGGGGTTTGAAGTCAGAATCATTTAGAAGAAAATGAATGGGACTGAACAGAATTAATTAACCAGTGTGATTTAACTGATTAGTGACTTGACAAATTTGAGCTGTACATCTGGTCTGTCATCCTGTTATAAAAAGGGCTTGGTTCTTTCCTCCATGGCCTATCTTGTCGGCTATTTGTACCTCTGCCCTCACTGGCACATTAAAATAAGAATATCTGGGCTAATGTTGCAAAACAAATGGCAACAATGTCATGTACAGCATTTGTAAAGCATGGGTTTCTAGAACATCTCATTTTGCAATTAGCATGTTCACAGTCTAAAAAAGTATAGATTAAAGTGGTTTTGTAACTGACTATTTCAGATAATTATGTTTACTTTATTTTCGCTATATAAAGATTAAGGAAGAAAAAGGTAAAAAAAAATGTTTCTAAAATGTAAAAAAGATGTCTTACAAAAATATAGCCAAGGGATCTTATGTAGTGTCTATCAACTGAAGGGTAAAAAATATATAAGAAATAATCAACCAAAAATTATTTAGACACATGTGTAAATTTTAGGGTTGCTAAATATAAAGAAAAATCTGCGGTGTATGGCCCCCAGCAAAACCCATGCTCTTGAATTTTGCAGTTTGCACATGATTTTGCATTTCCATAGATTTCACCAGTTCTAATCTTTTTTAACTGGTATATCACATTGTCTCTCTTATACTTTTCGAAGGCACGAGGTGTATGCAAGATTCAAAGTTGCATTGGTAAATATATTGGAGTAAAAAAATGAACTATGCTATAGACGGAGCTATATGAATGTATAAAAGGAGGAAAAAATTACATTATGCAACTGGAAACCTTGTTTGTACAATAGATTTGCCATATGAAGAACTGTCTTTTCTTGGTTGCATCTTCCCTATCTACCAGAATATGGAGGCAGGAAATGGTATAGATCAGTGGTGCGCACACACTCACATACCAGCACCCAGAATTCAATGCGTGCCCCCCTTCCCACACCCCCTGCACATGCCCCGCCATCCCCTTACCTGCACTGTGCCTCACAGCTGATTTATCGGCTGGTTTAAGGCCTTTTTCGGCCTCCCAGAGGCTTGGAAAAAGCCTCTGCAAGGCTTTTCAAGTGAATTATAGGCCCGTTTCATCACTCCTGGTATTACAGGAAGTGACAAAATGGGCCTATAATTTGGCCTGAAAAGCCTTGCAAAGGCTTTTTCCAAGCCTCTGGGATGCCAAAAAGGCCTCAAACCAACCGAAAAAAAAATCAGCTGTGAGGTGCGTGCATGCACAGTGAGGTAAGTTTGCCTGCGGCTCACGTGCCAGCACAAATGGCTCTGCATGCCACTTGTTCACCATCACGGGTATAGATCTCCTCCTAAGAAGATACATCTAATAGGATCAAGAATCACCTTTTTCATGGTGGATCCTTAGCTCTGGAACATCATCTCCATAGATATAAGATTGACACCCATTTTGACACTCTTTTGAAAGGCCCTGAAAACCTGTATCCCACCCCAGTATACAGAGAGAGAGAGGGAGGGAGGGAGAGAGAGAGGGAGAGAGATTTTACACACACAACCAACCCCTGCCACAGTCTCTTCTACATCTAAGGCACAGAATGGCACCAGAAGGATGACAGCCCCATGATGCTCGGCATTCAAGATTTGGCCAAAGAAAATGCAGCTCTATGGGTTCAAGGCACAACAAAAGCCACATGACTCCAACATGTTTTGTTATTTATTTGTTTGTTTGTTTGTTTATTTATTTATAAAATTTGTAGGCCTCCCATCTTACCTCAAGGTAACTCTGGGCATCTTACAAGGTTTCAGGCACAAAGCAGGGAACTTGGTGTCAGTGGGTTCCAGGCACAATGAAAACAGCATGGTCTCAATAAGTTCAAGGCACAACAAAGGCAATTTAACTTTGATAGGTTCAAAGACATGACAGTGGCAAAATGGCTCCAGCAGTTTCAAGGTCTTATGACGGTAGCTTGGTGTCAATGGGTTCAAGGCAATAGATCAAGATTACTCATGGATCAACAGATTACAAACAATTGTCTCTGACAAGTCCCAGGCTCCAATGCTGAAGTAAATAGATACTGACCGTTGTACCTATTAGCAAGGCTGAGGCTGCCTCCTTGCAAGTAGCCTTGCTGACCTCCATTGCACCTCCTTCTGCTCAGCTGTGTGAAATCTTGATTGGGTGTAGATATCAACTCCTCTTCTGCTGGCCAGCTGTAGCTGCACCTTTTCTCTGACCTGAGAGGCCAACTGGTCATCCACAATAATTGAATACAACTGTGCCTCTTCTCCTTGCACAGCTGGCTGATCATCTGCTTCTTGGTGCTGGATTCCCCTGACATTCCTGGTGTAGTATCACCTACATCATCCAAATTTGTCTGAGAGCCTTCATATCTCCCTGGTGCTCCTCATAGTGCCTTCTTAGATGTCCCCAGAACTAGCACTTCCCCATTGTCCAAGCCAATGCCCAAGGGAGCCATCACAATCTAGTTTTGTCAGTAAGTCTAGGGAGCTTGATGGGGCATATTAAACAGCTTATTCGATTGACTGTTGTTGCCAGATGGCTGGGGATATATTGCTTTCTAATGTTTTTATATTGAGTTTTTAACTTTGTAAGTGGCCCAGAGTCACTGAGAATTAGTTGGGTAGTCATATAAATTTTGTTAAATAAATAAAATAAATTTGAGAAAAGGGCTTTTTTTTTTTTTTTTTTTTTTTTTTTTTTTTTTTTTTTTTTTTTTTTTTTTTTTTTTTTTTTTTTTTTTTTTTTTTTTTTTTTTTTTTTTTTTTTTTTTTTTTTTTTTTTTTTTTTTTTTTTTTTTTTTTTTTTTTTTTTTTTTTTTTTTTTTTTTTTTTTTTTTTTTTTTTTTTTTTTTTTTTTTTTTTTTTTTTTTTTTTTTTTTTTTTTGTTTTTTTTTTTTTTTCTTTCTTTTTTTTTTTTTTTTCTTTTTTTTTAATAAAATTTTTAAAATTGGAAAAAAGTGCCAAGGACTCTCCCTTCTTGTTTCTTTTTTCCTACAATGGCATCACTTGTGGATGGACTGAAACTTGTATACCAAAAAGATGATGATAGTTTTCAAGGTCACTTTGAAAAGCTGAGTTTCACTGAAGGGGATATAGAATTATATGGCTGAAATTAATTTGCATAGTAAAGATGGAATGATATGCATTTAGATTATAATCCCGAATTCATTTATCAAGAAATAAACTCTATTCAAGTCCATGGGACTTAATGTTAATTGGACACATTTTTTTAATTAATGCAAGAGATTAAAAACATTCATAAGCTAAATTTAATAAAACAAAATTATTCCACCAGAAGAACCTTCCATACCATTTCCATCAACCCTGCATCTTCAGCATAAGCAAAAAGTTAATATATATACAGAAAATATAAAGCAAATTACAGATAATTTCACTTTGGAAGAGAAGTAGAAGAAACATGTGCCTGATACAAAGACCAATTAAAACTTCATTTGAAACATCTGCAAGGATAAAGAGATAACACATAACTAAAAACTTCCAACTAGAATGTGAGGCTTGGGATTCAATTTTATAAAATTTGAGTTGCATCTCATTGTTTTAATACTTTGATTTACATATAAATCCTGCACTTTGTAGAAAAAGAATCATGCTTGCAGCCCCTTGAATGAGATTGAAATTGACTGTTTGAGGATATTATTCTCATTAGAATGATTAAAATTAGCAATACCATCTCTTAAGAGCCAAAATGCAGAGGATGTAATCAAGGTATAATGATGTTTGATAAGCCCGTCAGGTTGTTATATCAAAAGAACCAGGAAAACTGGAAGATGAATATAATTAAGTAACATGATCATCAGGCAAACATAAAAAAAGGAATCTTCACCAGGACTTTGCTAACAAATTTGTCAAACAAAAGCAATAACTATGGCAAACCAGCAGAAACATATCTTACTTTCATGCCTTCATGGAATAATAATTTCCCATGAATGAAAGAGGAGTAAAAAAATAAGAGCTCTTTCAAACTGAACTATATGTTGACATAGGTTTTGAGAGAAAACCATACTAAATTTCAAACTATGCTAAGCTTCCAGTGTTAAATAGCTATTTTGCTGTTTTAAAATAGGAACCATAATAATGGCAGTGTAAATGCCATTGTAAGTGGAGGAAATGCAAACTGAACAAGAGTAGAACATGACATTGGAAAAGTTCTTGAGGAGATGCACTAACATAGTGGTCGCCAACCAGTGGGCTGCGGTCCAGTGGTGGTCCGCAAGAAAATTTTGGTGGTCCGCAGAGAAATGCCACCCCAAAGCCCCCCCCCCCAAGCAATTAATCCAGGCTGCAGACGAACACAAGGCTGGGCTGTCCACATGACCCAGGAACACAAGGCTTGCATTGCTTGCATTAAGAACAACATGAGGTAGTGAGGGGAAGGGGGAAAGGGGGGAGGGGGGAACTTGCCTGGCCACCGGGTTGCTTCTTTCTGCTTTTTTTGTCTTCTGCTTTTGGCTGCATGCAAGGAAAGCAGCAAAAGTCTTTCTATCCCCCAAACTCTGCCAGAAATGAGTTTTGGGACCTTGCAAGACATCCTGCTCCAAGAGGCTGCAAAGACTCATTTCTGGTGGAGTTTGGGTGAGAGAAAGAAAGGCTTCTGCTGTTTTCCTTGCATGCAGCCTGAGAACAGAACTCAAAGCAGGCTAGAAATGTGGCTGCCTTGGAGGGGGGTGGGAGTGTGTGAGGGAGAGAGAGAAAGAGAAAGAGAAAGAGAAAGAAAATCACCAGCCTTCAGGTTAGATCGATCTCCCTCCCCACCTCTAAGAACGGAGCTTAAAGCAGGCTAGGAAAGGGGCTGCGTTGGAGGGGTGGGGTGTGTGAGAGATCTCTGTGTGTGAGCGATCCAACACTGCTGGCGAATTCACCGGGGGGGGGGAATTTGCATGTGTCTGTGTCTTTTCTTTCCAGCCTCAAGGTGGGTGGGTGGGGTGGAAGGAAGACACAGAGAGAGAGAGAGAGGAGGGAGTGATCCATCGTTGCTTGTGAATAAATGTTAGATAGTACTGTGAATTCAAATGTTTGTCCTGTAATGACTGGAATGAAAATTGAGTGGAAATGGGTATTTCTTGCTTGCTGACAAACTTTCATAAGTGTGAAAGTATAGGGAAAAAAAATACTAGTTACACATTACTTTTAACAAAGACAAAACACCAGGACTTTGGATCCTCCCAAACCCAAAGGATGAGAGAAGCCCTTCCTTTGCCTTCGCTCTGTCCCAGAATTCCCATTTAAGTTTATGTTTAATATAAAAAATAAAATTGTTATATTAAATATATTATCTTTTTTTAAAAAATTCATATTAGTGGGCCTTGGGATTTAAAAGTATGAGTTTGGTGGTCCCTGAGGTCCAAAAGGTTGGTGACCTCTGCACTAACACATGTTTCAGAATATACAGGACTCTGTTTTACTGAATATATGGGCTACCTAATTGTAGATACATCACAATTTCAACGTTTACAGAGTATTTTTTTAAAACAAGTTTTATTCAGTTTTCACATTTTAACATCTCTTTTTAGTGAACAGCATGATTACAGGTTTCGCATATACATACAAATATGACCATAGTTACATATTCAATTTTTGTATTCAATTTCTTATCTTAACAATGCTTTTATACATTTTCTATTTTATTACATTATTCCAAATGCTTATCTCATTATTTAATTCACTTATGTTAGCTTCATAATTATTATACTTTAGTACTTTTAACTGTCACATTTGTATATTTCATCTAAATTCTGATTAAAAACACTCCTTCTATAAATTGGTTTCCCCCCTAAAATATCAGTTTAAGTGCACCACCTCTAAGTTACATATTCATTAATTATCTCCCCTTTTAAATCCCATTAAATGTTTAATATTTTATTACCTAAAACATTAAAATTAATGTTACTTAATTTTAAAACTACATAGCATATATAAATCTGATTCTGCATGGTTTTTCCCCTTTTTAATATCATAAGATTTATTTACAATTTCAAAAAAAATGACATATTAACCTACTCATTTAATCCTAAATCCTAATGTTAATTCCATTTCAGCTCTTCTCCTATATTGTTTCATTTATTTCAATATATTTAATACATGTATTTCATTAATTATTCCATTCATATTTAGACAAAAAAGCCTGCATTCCAGTCCTAGAAATATTTCAATATATTTAATAAACATATTCCATTATTTGTTACAATTATCTCTATACATAAAGGAAAAGAGCATTAAATTCCATTATCAAGAAATAACAGTTCTGTTTTCCATCTTATCAATCTATATGTCCCGATTTCATAACTATAAATTTATTTATGTTATCCCCAGCACCTTGCAGAATCCGCTCTCTCAATATTAATCAACCATTATCTCTATGTTTAATTAAACAATTTTTCCCATTTTTTAAAAAAAATCCCCATGTTTCTTTGTTCCCAAATCCTGTTTCTTATTTCTTCTTGTATTTTCCCCTTTATTCTTTCACTCCAATTTTTATCCCCCTCTCTATTTATAGCTTCCTTCTAACCTTCGAATTTCTGTTGATTCTTTTTCCCTTTTTTAATTTTCCAGATATTCCCCTCTTTATTTAACTTCTTAAATCTCCTATATTTGTTTCCAACTCTTTTCCTCTTTTTTTTCCAGAGTTCTTTGTTCTCAATGATAATTAAAGATGGTCCCTTATATGATTTGCTCCACCTCCTCTTCTGTCTTTTGTCTTGTTGTTCATATTCTGCAATTGTATTCCATAAATTTTAAAGCAAAGCCCAACGATTCACCTCGCTCTTGTAATATTTCTTTCTTGCTTCTAAGTTCCATTTTCAATTCCAGAAGAGATATTGCCATTTTACAACTTTCTAGTTAGCAATTTAATGCAAATAGTGTCTTTGAAGTTAATTTACAACAGTCAGCTTTTATTTTCTTCCTCTCAAGTTTTAGTCCTAAACTAATCCAATGCTAAATCCATGCCAGAATCAAAAATTAATCCAAGGGCAGAATCTTCCTGTTTCTTTCTTTGTTTCAATGTTTCAGTTATTCAAAGTTCTTGTTTTATTGTATCAATTTTCCTTACAGTCTTTAAGAAAGAGAGACTTTTAAAAGAAGAACAAATTAGATTTAAATTAGATGGCACTCTTTGTTATAACAGATCTTCACCCCCTCTTTTCTTTTTTCTTTTCAATTATTCAGAGCTTTTTAAACCACAGTCTTCCAAACAAAAAGATCAAATCCAGTTGGTATTAAATTTTCTCTTTAACGATCTATAGTTTAGCTTTATCAGTGCCTATATAGAATCAGAATATACTTAGATGATTCCTTCTTCCAGCTTCTACCTTTCTCAATTCAAAGACCTGCTACTGTCAAAAGCAATTCACACCTTTTTTTCTCTTTCTCTTCGCTGCTTTAAATCCTTTCTTAAAAATTCTTTGAAATGTAAATCCTGGGGGTACCTTCCATTTAATTATATTGTCCCATTCCTCCGCTTCTTTCTCTCTCCTGCTCAATCTTATTCCAGTTTAATCTTCCCCTTCAGGGTGGCCATTTTAGACCACCGCTTCAGGTGTCTTCAGGAGGGAGCAATTGCCAAGCCGGGGAGGGGATTTGCAACTCCCCTCTACCCGGCTGATGGTCTCTCCTTCCTCTGCCACCCCTAAGAGGCGGCTTCTGCCCCAAATCTGATCGATCAGGGCTTTCCTAGGCCAAAGCACATACCAAAGCCGCTCACAGTCGCAGTCAGCGGTCCGTCTTCAGGGAAGTTCAAAACCAGAAACCCAAGGTTTACAGAGTATTTTAAACAATGCAACACTATGGTTAAATCACTAATTTCATATGTTGGTGTATTACTTGGGGATCCTATATAATGCAAGTTTTGTAGCACAAATAATACAGAAGTTGAAAACCCTGCAGTATTATTTTCTGTCTTTTAATCATCACTAACATAGTAATCCACTTTATCCAATATCACTGCTTTTTTAAAAAAAAAAATGCTATGGACATTTTCCTGAACCTCTGAAAACTGAAATAATTGGTTTTAATTGCTTCCTTTTATTCCTCAGAAACAGTATTTTGATTCTCTTAAAATGATTGAAAGTAAACAAGATTTCTTTGCAGTCCCTTAAATAATCATAAAATGATGGTGTTTCAGAGATCCTATAGCTCTGTTGAATGCAACCTATGACTGTGTTGACTTTTTTGGCAGCTGCAGCACACTACTGACTCATATTTGAGTGATTGTCAACTAGATTTCAAAGATCGTTCTTGCAGTTACTACACTTGACCCATGTATTGCCTATTCTGTACCTTTGGATTTAGTTTTTCCTGCCTAATTATAGAACTTCACTTTTCTCACTATTGAATTTCATTTTGTTAGATAGGGCTCAATGTTTAAATCTATCAAGTTCCTTCTTTATCTCAAACCTATCTTCTGGAGTATTGGCTTTTCTTCCAGCTTGATATCATCTGCAAATTTGATGAGTTTCACTGATGTAGCTATTAAATAATTATTGGGCCTAAGACAGAGCCTTCAAGTAGCCCATTGACTACTTCCCTTCATACACATGCAGTTCCATTAAATACTACATGTTGGTCTGCCAGTTACAAGTCCATTTGGTAGTGATGCTGTCTAACCATGTTTTTCTATCTTATCAAACTATTGTTATCTAGTATCTTGTTATTATCAAGTTTATCAAATGCCTTGTTGAAGTCCAAGTAAATTATATTTACAGAATTTCACTGGTCCACTAATTTTGTCACTTTGTCAAAGCATGCAATAAGATTTGTCTGGCATGATCTGTTTTTGATGAACCCAAATTGGCTTTTAGTTATGATTTTGTTTGCCTCCAGGTGTTTGCAGATTTGTTGCTTCATTATATTTTCCAGAATCTTCCCAGGTATAGATGTCAGGCTGATAGGTCTTTAGTTTCCTGGGTTCATTTTCTTTTTTCTTTTTGAAGATAGGAACTACAACACCCCTTTTCTAGTCTTCGGGTAGTTTTCCACTACTTTGATACATTACTCCAGGTTCTTTGAAAGATATGGTGCAGTGGTTCTGAGATCATGTCTGTCAGTTCCTTCAGAACCTTTGGGTGTAATCCATTTGGTCACAGTGATTTGAACTCATCTAAAGTACATAGGTGTTCTCTTACTATTTTCTTGCTCATTTTGACTTGCATTCCTAATCTGCAATTTACAGTATTTTTTGAAAGGTTGGACTATTTTTTCCTTTTCCGTAAAGGCAGATTCTTTAAAAAAAGTTAAGCAGTTTTCCTTTCCCTCTGCTGCTCATCACCTTCTTACTATTTTCTCCCATTAATGGACAATAACACCTGAGAAAGATCTAAAATCAGACTGAATGCACTTTCTATCTAGCAGAATAAAAACAAAATGCATTTGTCAGGGCTCCAACAAAACCACCCCCATTCAAATCATAAGTTTGTAGCTTTATCTCTCAGAGTAAAAAAAGTTTCATTAGGAATGGCCATGTTGACGTTAGCTGGGTGCAGCCAACATTAAAATACATCATTCACTTCCCCCTTGACCCTGGTCTTACCCCCATCCCCTGGATGTATATTCTCCAATGGGACACATTCATAGCCAAGACTCATCGATCATGCTCTCCAGTAATATTCTTGTGCGCCGACAGCTTTGGGCTGCCAAGGCGATTATCTAAGACATTTGAAGAATGCACTACTTTTCCCCCCTCCCTTTCTGCTGGCAACTAAAAAGACCAAAGGAGTAATTTTTTTTTAGTTGACAGCATTAAAATATAAATGATTGGGAATTTATCACAGTTACTTTGTCATTGCTTAACCTATAGTACCTGAAGCAAATAATCAAGGCTTACCACAGTGATTTACTGGACAATATATACTGGATGGAGTCTCCTCCAAAAGAATAATGGGAGACACACCCTTGCTGACAAAGAACTTCACTCATATTTCAGAAAGGAGGGGGAAATGCGTACATATATATTCATAAGTAACAATATAATGAATACAGTAATAGAAGAGCAGGAAGTAACCCATTATCTACAGAGAACAATGGATTTAGAAGAAACATTTGCATCTTGAGATTCCGGGGTTGCTATGGAAATGTTCTGGTAACACAGATCGCTGTGAGCTTCAGTGGCCTATTCCTTATGTCTCATTTTGTTTAATAGACATTCATCTGAAGACTGATTCTCCCCACAATCCACACAAAGATTCTGCATTCGATTGAGAGCTGCTGTACACCCATGTTCTTATAGCATAATTTAGGCTGATCACTGAGGTGATTTACATCCACTTTTGTAGTACAAAATAAAATTGCAAGTTTTCTTTTTTCTTTGTAGTCTATGGACACTAAGAGCCCTGTGGGACATGGTTTGGTTTTCACAGAAACTTTTGGTTTGGTTTTCACAGAAACTTTTGTGCCACTCAATCTCCCACTGGTTGAACTCAAAGCTGTTCATGAATTTTAAAGCCGGATGCGTCATGTGCTGATCACACCCACGCCCAGTTTAGGAAAGGAGGAAAAAGTCCTGATACATCATGTGATGCCACCTTAATAACATGAGTTTGACACCCCTGATTTAGACTGTGGAAGTCAGAGACCCTAATATACCACCTTCCCTCCCCCCTGTGACCTATTAGATTCCTCTTAATTTTCTCTCTTTGCATAAACAGCTTATACTGAATTCATGCCTAAATCCCTGAATGCAGTTTCTTAAGAAATCACCTGGCTGCTAAATTTTCATGTCAGCCTAGCTCCATTGTTTTCAATAGGAATTTACATTCAGAAGGAATGATAACAAATGCAGGGGTTTTGTATTTCATGAGTTGTCATAACAGATTCTGGGGTAATGAATGTCATTCTTGTTATTTCTTTTGTGCACTATTTTTGACTTTGCAGAAAAACTGATTAGATCAACTGCTCCTTGCCTGATCTTAATGTTCTTAGGCCAGCAGGAAGGAACTCAATTGCTTAGCTGGCTTCAGAATGCTTTTCATTAGGCAAGGCAAAGTGTGTATGTGGAAATGTCTTTTATTTTATGTATTATTGAAATGGCCTTAACTTGACCAAAATAATATAGACTTGAGAAAACCAGTCTGCATATATGGTTTATTTGATCAAGGGTCAAATAAATGTTGCATAAAGAACTGTCTGATACACTGAAAAACAAAAAGGATAAGTATAAAAAATGGAAAGAGGGACATATATCTAAAGCAGAATACCAGTATATAGTCATAATCTGCAAAGATGAAGTCAGGAAAGCTAAGGGTCAGTACTAAGACTCGCAACAACTGTCAACAATAATTTTTTAAAAGTTTCTTTAAACATATAAAAAACAAGAAAAATGTCAAGGAAACAATTGGGCCACTAATGGGAGAACATGGCAAGGAAATGATAGGCAGCAGGGAGAAAGCAGAGAAAGCAGAATTATTAAATAATGATTTGTATCTGTCTTTATGCAAAAGGAGTCCTAATAGATAACTACTTAAATATGAGCCAATAGTGTGCTGCAGCCACACAAAAAAGCTAATGTAATCCTAGGCTGCAGCAATAGAGGCAGAGAATCAAGATCATGTGAAGCATAACACCTGGAATATTGCATCCAGTTTTGGTCGCCAAATATAAAAAAGTTTTGAGACTTTACAAAGAGTGCAGAGAAAAGCAACAAAGATAATTAGGGGGCTGGAGGCTAAAAACATATGAGAATGGTTGCAGGAATTGGATATGTCTAATCCAGTGAAAAGAAGGACTATGAATGACATGATAGCAGTGTTTCAATATTTGAGGGGGTGCCACAAAGAAGAGGGATCACTCTGTTTTCCAAAGCACCGCAAAGCAGGACTAAAAGCAATTGATGGAAACTAATCAAGGAGAGAAAAAACCTAGAACTAAGGAGAAATTTCCTGATAGTGAGAACAATTAACCAGTGGAACAGCTTGCCTTCAGAAGTTGTTGGTTTTCCACCACTGCAGCTTTTTAAGAAGAGATTGGACAGCCATTTGTCCAGAATGCTCTGCAGCGTGTCTTCTGCTTGTACAGGGTGTTGGTCTAGAAGACCTCCGAGGTCCCTTCCAACTCGATTCTGTTAAAGCCATCCTTTACAAAAGGGAACATTAAAAGGCAAAGATGTCGTAAAATGTACCTCTGTTGTAAAGTTATTACTTGACTACTTGGTTTGATTACTAACTTCAGTAGCATTCAGTATAAAATCTATTCCAACCACATATTTAAGCATTCTGGCTAGATTTATTAAGCAAGGGCTATGTATCTGTATCTGTATAAATTTATTCATTGATAGGAACCAAATCAAGCCAATTGGCAGAAGTTAAAAGGTTAAAGTAAATTGAGAAATTCACTTGAATCTTTACAGTTTACTTATTGCTGTGAGATTTAGCTTGGTGATAAAAAAAATTAAGTAGAAAGCTATCTTTTCTATATTTCTTCCTTTCTAACATCTGCTATAATACATGTGTATAATCATCATCAAAGAAAGTATGTTCTTCAGACCACAGGAAAGTATGTATGGAAACAATATAGGTTAAAACTTGTTGTATAGAACAGGCACTCTATCTCTGCTCCCTCGTCTCTTTTCCCTGAGTTATTTCATTTGTGGCAGAAAAATAACTGACTAGTCGCATATTTTACTTTTGCTTCTTGTCCTGATGCTTCAGATATTTAAATGTCAGTGTTTTGATGTGCCCTTTTCAGAAATCTGCTGGAGCCTGAATTGTAGTTAATGGGCAGAAAGCATTTTCAGTTCAAATAATTTAAGCAATTATTGTGAAGAAAGGAACTTTCAGAGCCAGTTCAATTCTTCCCATAAAAGAAAATTTGTGAGTAGCAGATGTGGGTCTACTCCAATTAGACAGGAAGATGTCATTGTCCCCCAGCAGGAAATCTTGGGAAGAAACCAAAGGATGTTGTGTGCTGAGCTTAGGAATGACTTTTTCCCCTACATGTAGCAATATATACTACTAAATTTGACCTATCAGTTTTTAGTAATAAGAGATACATATATTTGGAGACATTTTGCATCATCTTTAATAAAGTCTCCACAATTTATTTCAATGTTTTTGAAAGTTCTATCAACAGCTATTGATAATTCATCAAATTTTAAAGATTTTTTTATACAATGGAAGATAAAAATACTCCCATTGCTTTTCAAATTAAGTTTGCATATAAAGAAACCAACAAAAGCAATTTTGTACATTTTTATACTATTTCAATGCCAAAATTATTTGCTTGTTTTAGTCTTTGTACCAGATTTAAATATGTCACTTTTGAGCAACAAAATGACCTTTTTGAGGACATGCAAAATTATTTACTTCTCTGTTGATAATGCCAGAGAAAGTGTTTTCTTTAGAGAGAGCGGTTTCATTAGTTCTTTCTGCAAAAGAAGTTTGCATAAAATAGCAATACAGTTCTTTGCATATTTAACGAAGAATAAAACTGAGAATTGCTTCCAGTTAAACACACAGAACTGTGCTATTTGTAAAGGAGGAATAGAATGATCAATTCAAATGTTTATAAGGATATTACAGCAGGATAATGTCTCTAACTCTCTCATATAACACATGTGCATGTATGCTCATATGCCCACTGCCTTATATGAAATTTCTCAGTAAGAGATTGACTTTTTAAATTTATTTTTATTTATTTAAATGCATTGGCTCCACAACTCTAGTCGATCCTGGATGTATTTGTGTGTGTGTGTGTGTGTGTGTGTTTGTAAATATAACAAACGAAAGATATCTTGTTCCTTTTTTGATCACCTAATTTATCTCACTTTCATTTTCCAGGCTCTATTCCTTCCTGTTATTTGTTTATTTGTTTATTTGTTTATTTGATTATTTGATTTGTCAATTGCTGACAAGATAATAGGTATAAGTATATACATAGTTATGAATACATGAAATGGGTACATATAATAAAAATAAAAGAAGCTATAGGACAGGGACTGTAGGCACGTTGGTGCGCTTATGCACGCCCCCTACAGACCTCTTAAGAAAGGGGTGAGGTCAATAGTAGACAGTCTAAGGTTAAAGTTTTTGGGGTTTGGGGAAGAAACCACAGAGTCAGGTAGAGTATTCCAGACATTGACCACTCTGTTGCTGAAGTCATATTTCCTGCAATCAAGTTTGGTGCGGTTAGCCTTGAGTTTGTATCAATTGTGTGCTCTTGTGTTGTTATGGTTGAAGCTGAAGTATTCATTGACAGGCAGGACATTGCAATGTATGATTTTATATACCATACTTAGATCAGACCGAAGACGGTGCAATTCAAGGTTTTCTAGGTCTAGAATTTCAAGTCTGGTGGCATAAGGTATTCTACAATGAGTAGAGGAGTGGAGAACTCTTCTTGTGAAATATTTCTGGACTTTCTCAACTGTGCTAATATCAGATACGTAATGTGGGTTCCAGACTGATGAGCTGTATTTGAGTATTGGTCTAGCAAATGTTTTGTATGCTCTAGTTAGTAGTATGATATTACCAGAGAAAAAGCTACGAAGGATTAGGTTAACAACTCTTAAAGCCTTTTTGGCTATGTAGTTACAGTGGGCTCTAGCACTTAGATCATCAGAGATGAGTATTCCAAGGTCCTTTACAGAGCTTGGATCATCAACAAGATCTTGACTATTCAGCTTGTATTTTATTTTCTGATTTTTTTTGCCATTATGTAAGACAGAGCATTTATTTGTTGAGATTTGAAATTGCCATTTGTTTGACCATTCTGATACATAGTCAAGATCTTTTTGAAGGGTAGCAGTATTGTCTGATGGTATTGAACAGCTTTACATCATACAAGTCAGTGCTTCATTATGTTCAGCTAAAACATAACTGAAATAACAGGAAGGAATAGAGCCTGGAAAATGAAAGTGAGATAAATAAGGTGATCAAAAAAGGAACAAGATATCTATCTTTCATTTGTTATATTTACAAACACACACACATACACACACACACACACACACACACACACACACAAATACATACAGGATCCACTAGAGTTGTGGAGCTTGTTAAGTACAGTTTGACTTAATTAAACTTCCTTCAGGTTTAAGAATTACAATAATTGTTAATCTTCTTGTTTATATATTTCTAGCTATATTTATGGTGGTCTTTTCACTGAGGCCTATTTGTTTAGAATCTCACTGTTCCAAGAGGTAGCAAAGATTTATTCATGCTGGCTGTGTTTAATTTATCTTTTATTCCATTTTATTTTAATTATTTTATCTTATCTTTGTCTGGTCAGCTACCAGCGACAAAATGAGCTTCTTTAAATGAAATTTAAGAAGAAAGTCCCTACACTGAAATAATAAGAATGCTTTCTATTCACTGTACTGTGTTCTCTGCCTTTAAAAATTTTAGTCTTTCTTTAGTTTTAGGGATTTTACTGGATCCTGGAAACAAAGATTTCTACTTCCAAACTGAAAATATTTGTAACTAAAGCAGCCTATCCATCCAGGACAATTAATACACAAGAGAGCAAGCATTCAATTGTCTCTAATTTTGTAGCATTTTCATTAATATGAGGTTTCCTTCCTGCTCTCCTATTTAGGGTGACATTCAAAGATCAATAATCCATGTGGATTTTGGAGATGGTAGTGCTGTGTCATATGCCAATCTCAGCTCAACAGAAGATGGAATCAGGCACATCTATCAGAATGTTGGCATCTTCCGTGTAACTGCACAGATCAAAAACAGCCTGGGGACTGACACTGCAGTTCTGTATTTGCATGTAAATTGTATGTAATTACTATTGGTATAACAATACTTTAAAGATAAAATTATGTCAATTCAGATGTTCTGCCTTTGATAAAAAATGTTGATGGTACAGGTGTTAGGTTTTATTACATGCAAACATATTTTAGAGATGAACCAAGAATTAGAAAAGTGGGTGGAAAGGGAAAAGAATGAGAAAATAAACAGGAATTGCTTTAGGCTATGATTTATGATGGTGTGATTTAGTGATTCGTGTAACATCTAAAGTATGGTTTTTCATAAATTTGTATCATGGTTGAAGCCTTGTGTCATAATCCAGGGCCAATGGAAAATAATAGGAAGTCTAATGCCCCAAGTTCAAAAAGATCTTACTTTTAAACATAGGCTTGTTTTTGTTTTTGTTTACTTTGTTTCAGTTTATCATGTTTAATTCTTTTTCATAACTTCACATATTATTTTTTTATTTCTATTAAAATTCAGGTTTTTGAAACCCGGAACAGATCTAGACCCATCTGGTTACTTGAAAGGGTCTGCTAGCAACCTGGAATACTAAGACATTTGTCCAAGCCCATATATTCTAGCCAGATATTTTACCATGAAACCTGATGAATCTACCACTTTTAAGGACATGTTTTTAAGGACAACCTTAGGATTGTTGCTTCCCTAGGAATGTTGCTTGCTCCTGGGATTGGATATAAAATGTGTGGCTCCCGCACCCTTTAATGGGACTGAATATCTTGTTTTACTTTTGAGATATGAACTTTCGCTTCCAATATTGCTTGAAAAGAAAGAGAAAATTAAATTTATGGGTATTGATGGATTTTTAAAATATGCAATTGTATATAATTTACAAAATAGTTTGATTAAATAGAACAAAACGAGATGCCATGTTTTAAGCTTAAACATAAAAGATCAAATAGCAAGTTCTTCAGCTAGTTTTTGAGATTGATTGATTGATTATATTTATTTATTTATTTATTTGATTTGTCAATTGCTTACATGATAATAGGTATAAGTATAAACATAGTTATGAATACATGAAATGGATACATATAAGAAAAATAAAGAAACAATAGGACAGAGACGGTAGGCACGTTGGTGCGCTTATGCACGCCCCCTACAGACCTCTTAGGAAAGGGGTGAGGTCAATAGTAGACAGTCTAAGGTTAAATATGCCATCAAGTTGTTTTCAAGCTCCTTTGTCGTTGCCCCCCCACTCTTTTAATATTTTAATTATATATTTTTAGTATTACTATGATTATTTTTATTGCTTTTTTCATTTTTTTAATGTTTCTGGTTTTAATGCTTATAAGTTGCCTCCAGACAAGAAGGCTGGCACATAAATCAAATCAATACAAAATAAGTAAATACAATTAATGTTTAAACAATTCTAATCAGTATTTAAATAGCTTATCCTTCATTTCCATTTTATGTATGCTAGTTGAAAACTCCAAAATTAATCATAAGTAGAGAGAGGGTAATATCCTAAATAACCTAACCCACAGCCAATCAATATACTGCTGTTTGCTAATAAAGGTTTTGCCATCCAGTCGCACTTTATATGCAAGTTAACAAGGCTACTTGATGGAAAACCTCTTTGTTTATGCAGGCCATGACCTGAACCAGAAATGGCATTGTTTCTGTCATTCCCATCTGGTAACAGAATTGCAGCCATGTAATTGCTCTGTGTGTTTCAACACCATATAATTTACTACATTACTTGTCAGATCTTAAATTGCATAGGATGTGATATTCTCTTCAATAGTTCAAGGATTAAATCATGGACAGTGTGTGTAGGGGTAGAACTTCTTAGCTGGTAGTGGTTTTATTCTGGTAGGGATTTTATTATTTAGGAAAGTAAAAGAGTTTATTCTGTATTTTACATAGAGAACTAATTCTATATTTGCATGAGAGCATGTAGAATCATACAGTGAAACCAAACTAAAACTAAATTTAAAATTACAGTCTAATAAATAATTGATGATCTAACATCAAGGATCTCATGTAATTTCAGATAAGGACTGAAATTTCATATGAGGATATAGAACCCTGTGAGATTTCAATATTCTTGCCTTGTATCTTAGGAGATCTTATTTAACAACACAGAATTGTTTTTTCAGTTTGATTTGATTTGGGCCATTTAAATGATTTCATAAATTTGCCATAGGATGAAGATCTAAAAGGCTGATCAGCACAGTAGATAGATTTGTCTTGATTTCCCATTCTCCTTTGAGCCAAAGTCATTCTGCCATATCCATGCCTTTAAAAAGTACTAGAACCTGGATTTCCCCACTAGGTTTCCTCACTAGACTACAACCTTTTCTATTGAACATTTTAGCTAAATAAATAAATAAAGCAGATTTTCCACTTTGTATATTCTCAAAGTTTTGCTTCCCAGCTGGTACCATAGGCAAAGTGTCTCTTTTTTGTTGTTTGTTTAATGTTACATATTTCTTTCCAATACTTATGAGTTTTTTTTTTTACATAACCACTGCATGTAATAGAAAGTTGCTTCTTTATCTGACATTTATTTACTCCTTTTTGTTATATACTTTATCTATTTAGTTATTGATGGATCTTTTACCATAAATTAAGGATTTTATACCAATTTTTCTCATAAGTATTATTGATAATTTTGTTTTGTTTATTATTTTCTACATAACTCCTCTCACGATTATATCCTTATTGTGCTTTTTAAGATTTCTTTATCTACTTTATATAATTTTTACTTGTTTTTTTCTCCATGTCATATTTTAATGACAGATTAAATGCATAATCTAACTTTTCAACACTTACATCTCACTGACTCCTCATGTGTGTTGTTTGTTTTTAAGGACAGAAAGAAAATTCCAGGGATAGAGAATACAAACCCATCATACTACCAATCTTTGTTTTAAAGTTATTAGAACAGTGAAACATGCTTTTAGAAAGCAACTAATAAAAGGTTAATGATGTATGAAATATAATAACAATTTCAAAAGAATTATTGTGGTTTGCAATACCATACTACTGTGGGAATCTCTAATGAATGGGCATACTTTACAGGGATACTTCAACTAATCACACCAATGTTTTCTCTAGTGAGAGCTGAAGTATTTTCATATCACCTCATATTTAATTTTTTTAGAAAAATATACATAGCCACGGTCCTAACACTTTTCAATGGAATATTTAGAACAATGGTTTTTAAATGTAATATTCAATTACTTTTTCCCAGTCTTGAATAATATAATTACCCCCACCCATTGCCCCCCAAAGCCCCCACACTCTGTTGTTTTACACAAAGCGTATTTGTGACAGCAACTTGTAAACTGTATATTTGCCTCACAAATATACAATTCTAAATAGCTCCACTACCACTAGTATCTGCACAATCTCTTCATAACATCCAGCATATAGGCTTCATGGAACTAATGAATCCTCGTGAATGCAAACCTTTTTAACTCAAAGAACACAATGAATTTTCCAACTCTTGTTAGATACTTAAACATTGCTAACTATTCATGTAAATAGTAGTACAACACCATCTGCTGTTCCAAAATTGCATTTTTAAATCTGTCTTTTTATCTTGTAATAGTTAATCAGAACTACCTGCTTCAGTGAATTTTCCGTAAACCAAATCAAAAACAGCAAATCTTTCAATGAAGAATATATACATTATTCTTCAGATGAGGTTTTTGAAACAGCTCTTGTATGTACAGTCTATATTGCTTTTCATAAGTTATCATAGCAGAGAAATATGGATGTTACATGTGTCATGTCCTCATACATGAGATTTTACATGACTTCCCATCCACCTTGGGCAAAAGGAGGAGAAATTTCTCTATTTTTATATATAAAGAACCTGTATGATGCTTTTATGCACATTGACAGCTAAGAAACAGAACACTTTCATTCAATTTGTGACATATCATTCCTATACATGTATACACATTATTCTATGGGATTCCAACCCTTCTCTGGAAATTGATTTCAAACTTTGGGAGTTTGCATACAAATTATACATTGTTTTATTTGAATTTAAAGATGATGCATTAATAAATGTCATGAAACATATTAAGTCATACTATTTCTATCAATAGTATATACATAATCCAGCAATATTTCTCTGAAATAGTACTTGGGAGCAAGGATTTGCATGTCTTTGAAACAATTTTTGATTATTCTAATTCCTTCTATAGTGGGAGCATGTAACATCTATATTTCAAATAGAAAATATTTTCCTTTTTTTCTGAAATGATATAGGTATTCTTCTGGGAATCATAATCTAGGATTTTTGTAGAATTTAGACAATGTCCATCTTCTCCTTTTACCTCCCCTTCCTTTCCCTTCCCTTCTACCTCTGGGTGAATGCACAACTGGTAGTGAGACTGGTTTAATCATATGCAGGTTACAACAATGCTGAAATTAGTTTGCAAATGAAGTAGTCTACAGTCCTACTGAAACTGCAGAACATAAAATTTAAAATCTGACAATGATTTTATGAACATGTTTTTTTTCTTATTTCTTCCTTTCTAATATCTAGGTCCTTTAGAGCATGTCCATTTGTCACTTCCATTTGTAACAACAAAGAACAAAGAAGTTAATGCCACAGCAATATTGTGGCCCAGTCAAGTTGGAACCTTAACATATATTTGGTGGTTTGGAAACAACACTGAGGTCTGTATTTCATGCAGTAAAGTCAATGGCTAATTAATGTTATGGCCACATTATGAATGGGGAAGAATTAACTAAAGAAACAGATTACAGGGCCCTGAAAATCACAGATAAAAATTCTCAGCACTTTTATGACACAAATCAGCTTTTTTAATTAACTTGCTTAATACAAAATATTTTGGTTTTTTCTCATTATACAAAATGTAGCTTAAAAATAATATAATTGTTCAGTTTCAAGTTCTTTTATACATATGTCTGTTATTGTAGGGTTTGAAAGTATACCATTTTCTATTATTTTTATACTCAGGATTGTATTTATCACCCAGAAAGGGGTGTACTTTTGATTGAATGTACATAGTTACTATCTTTACTTTAAAAAAAAAAAAAAACCCTCCCACCCTGGACACCATTGTTTATACTGTTTCATTAATGCAGGTATGTCAAACTCAAGGCCCAGGGGCCGGATCAGGCCCTCAGGGTGCTTAGATCTGGCCTGCAGGGCCTCAGACAGCTCTCCTGAGTTCCATTTTCACTGACAGAGGTTACAGGAAGTTGTCACAGCTGAAAACGGAGCTTGGGAGCCTCTTTTAACTGGCAGAACACTTGGGCCACCACAGGTGCTCCTGACATGAGTGACATTGAGATGGCCACACCCACTTTACCCCCTGCCCCCCCACCCCCGAGTTCAAACACAAACACAAATCAAGTTTGACATCCCTGCATTAATGGAATATTTGTAGATTCCTCTACATTAAATCACTACATGATTTACTACATTAAATCACTATTTATGATCCATAGCAATTTCCCCAATGTGTAGAGTTCAAATTCCAGAACTCTACAGCCAACATGACCTCAGAGTTGAACAGATATACCTGGAAGTATCAAGGCTGGGAAACACTGCATTAAAGTAATAACATTTGCATTATTAATCACTCAACTAAATGATACATAGACAATGGACAATAATTAATTTGCTACCTATCACTGATTTTTTTTCCTAACGAATTTGGGTTGTGAGCTGTTGTACTGCTACATTTAAAAATAATTAGAGAATGGACTTTAACCACTACTGAAGTTATATTAAGGGTTGAGATCACATGAAGTTAAACATTTATTGTTTACTGAATGGTAGAAACAACAACAACAATGTGAAATACAAACAACAATGATGGACTTGCATTTCATGAAGGTAGCAGGGCCCTGTTACATAATTAAACCAGGCAGTATTGTTTTCTGCTTAGTCCCATTTTCATTCAACAAAGTTTGTTTGAAAACTGTCCTAAAATAGATTCTTGATGAAGACAACTCAATGATATACAAACCTCTGGATACTTAAAAATTATTCAACTTTATGTAAGCATAATAAGTTTATTTGACATAATATTCAGGGTAAAATTCTGAATTCAGGGCATTCTGTTTTTTTATAAAAACATTTATTTATTCTTTTACCATTAAAAATATTCAAAACAGAAAAGAAAAGAAAGTAAAACAGACTAATAAACATCCAAAACTAACAAAAAGAAAAAAATATTAAATACATCTGACATTAAATGTAAGAAAGAATCCAGAATTCAGGATATTTTCAATCACTGAGTGCACCAAATTGTAAGGAAGGATTTATATTTCATATAATTTTGAAAGACTTGAAAGAGAAAGAGAGACAAGGAAACTTTAAGTTGTCCTGCCTGCCTGAGCTCATCTGCTTTTTAGATTAGCAAGAATATCAGTTTTAAAACATGTTACATGTTTTAAATCATTACGCAGTTGGCATTTTTATACACTGTCCAGAAACTTCAGATAGGTAGCCTAAATCAATCAAATAAATGAAAGGAAATATAGGATTGTTCTTTTGAGAATATAGAGTTTACTGGGGGGGGACACAGGCTTTTAAAAACAATATTTTACCACTATTTCTATCAATACTTGAACTACAGATAGTCCGTGACTTATCACTGCAATTCAGAGTAGAATTTCAGTCGTAAGCCATGAGAGTGATGTCATGACACCCATGTACTGTTTTTATTGTGGTTGTTAAGTGAATCCTGCAGTCCTAAGTCCAAATACATTTTCTTGGATGTGCACTTTTCTTGGGAATCATGAAATACTACTGAAAATTGGCATATATATATATATATTTTCTGAGGTTCTCGCGGGTATCTGTATGTGGATCTTTGATTATTCGGGTTTTCTCCCGCGTAAGATTGAAAGTATCTAGGCAACGTTTCGATGAAGTCTCATTCATCATCTTCAGGCTTGTGTCTTCTGCTCTGTGCTCCTTCTTACTCTGAGAAGCACAGAGCAGAAGACACAAGCCTGAAGATGATGCACTAAAGGCCTCCAATAAAGTAACACAATGTTGCCAGCCAATCAAGATACAAAAAACCAGACAGAAGATATTAGAAGCAGAACACAGCAAACTCCAAGACCAATAAACACAGACCAAGACTCTCAACCAATCAGGATGAAGAAAAAACCATTCTGGCACAGCAATAGGCTGCCCCAAATTTAAATCTGAAACCACTGTAAAAGTCTAACTCACAGACGAACACTATACAAAAGCCTGATGATGGCAGATGAGATTCTGCTGAAACGTTGCTACAACTTTAAAAGCACCACTACTATGACGTGGGAAAATACCCGAACAAAGCTGAATGCCATACATGTAAGTACCCGCGAAAACCTAAGAGAATATATATATATGTTTTCTGAGGTTCTCGCGGGTATTTGTATGTGGATCTTTGGTTATTCGGGTTTTCTCCCGCGTAAGATTGGAAGTATCTAGGCAACGTTTCGATATATATCACAAATTTCAGTCACATGACCACATGTTGACGCTGCAATGAGGTGTAAATGTGAGTGGATTTGTCAAGCACCTGAAATGCAGTCATGTGACCATGGGGGTGGGTAGCATGACATTTTATAATAGTTGGAAGTGCTTTGCCTCTTGTAAAATATCTTTTCTGAATGGTTATTAAATGATTAGTCATAACTTGAAAACTACATGAATAAGAGGTGACTATTTTCTTCCACAAGACTTACATGGAACAATACTGTACTTTTTCTATAATGTTCTATCATTATTCTAGAAAATAACATGATTGCCTTCAATGGTAATTTATTCACACACTAGATGACATTGGAAGATAATAGATATAATAGATACAAATTGTTACTTATTTATTTACCAATATGACACAACACTATTCTTAGTACCAAGAATTCTCTGTGAAGGTAACAATTAAATATATGACACCACTTCACTGCTTTAACACATTTAAACATCTAGATGTTTTTAGCCCAAACTGAAAGGTTAGAGGGTCTACCTTTAATGAGCCATTTTTAGGGGCTTTACTAACAGAAAAGAAATAGAATGGAAGTTCTAATGTGCACCCTCCATATTAACAAATTTCTTATTTTGAATTGGCTGGATGCAGAAAAAGAATACATGAGTTTAACTTTTTAAACTCAAGACAAGCATTTGTTTATTATCACTAACTTTTAGCATCTTATGAGTTTATCCATTGTTTTCTAGATATGTTTTAGGAAACTTTTCTAGATGATAGGTTTCATAGTCTACAGAACCTTTCGTGATTTATGCTTCTGCATACAATTGAAAAATGTAAGAAAAATAAATCTGTAACAATATCTTCTTAATGATTCTTTGGATATCTTTAATCCCAGTTTGTTTTTATCAACATGTTTGTCTTGGCTTTTAATTACTAAATTAATTCTTTTTCTTGTTTCTTTTTTATGTATTTGCAGCCATTAATTACTCTAGAAGGGAGTATCACATTTACTTTCTCTACAGAAGGTATGAACATAATCACAGTACAAGTTTCTGCAGGAAATACAATTCTGCAAGACACCAAGATGATTGCAGTATATGGTGAGCCTTGTTTTCTTCACTCTTGTTTATTTATTCCTTAGGTTTCCATGGCCATTTTCCCTTTGCTATGTTCTTGGCTTGAAAAAAAATACACAAGGACAAAAGTATACAAGACAACTATATGACAATCAGATCAATCAAGAGCTTTGAAGTTGAACTCATATATATTATCTTTTTAAAGTTCAGAGATCTATTTATCTTTCACAAAGTGCATTCTTTGTATTTCACAATAGATTTACACCCAGATAAATTCTTACTTTTCAGCAATTCACACCTGGGTCATATATTGAAACAGAAATAAATACATGATTTTGACAGAGAGCTGCATTTTGAATTTTTATAAATTCCCCTCAGTGAATATTTTTGTTGATACAGTGAAATCACCAAGAAAAAAGTTTAAGGTTTAGGGACAAAGAAACAAATCAAGACATCAGGTCTTATTTTGACCAAAAACTGGGAGGATAATCTGAATGCTTTGTTCAGTTTCCAAAAATGACTAGGCAACTCATATGGCTTGTGGATCACAGTCGCTCTCTTTTTAACAGCTTATTCTCTGTTCTGTTAGAGGTTCTTTAGTGTTGCATGTAAACATAATAGTTCTCTGATATGAGGAACCCAAATATATTTTTTGCCATGGAAAAGAGGATTGGCCCAAGATTAATTTTGCTCTCTGAGCAAAATTCAATGCACAAAAGCTACTAAGTAACACAAAGTTTTATTCTGTTCAAACAGTCCAGGCAATTTATTCAACAAAAATATAATCAAAACAAAAAAATCTCCAATAAAATATTTATCTTCATTAACTTGAAAAAATATAACCCCCAATTAATAGCAATAGCACTTAGATGAATATACCACTTCACAGTGTTTTACAGCCCTCTCTAAGCACAGTTTAGAGAGTCAGCATGTTGCCCCAAACAATTCGCTCTTCACTTTACCGACCTCAGAAGGATGGAAAGCTGTGTCAACCTTGAGCTGCTCAGAATTGAACTCCTTGAGTGAGCAATGAATTAGCCTGAAGTACTGCATTCTGACTACTGCACCATCATAGCTCTGGTCAATTAAAATATACTTAAAATAAAAAAAGGTATTTCTCAACCCTCAGTCTATTCAGGCAATTTGAAAAGAACCACAAGTGATGGATTAGGGTTAGGGATAAGGATAAAGTTGGTTGAGCAACTGATCTATTAAAACCAGGAAGTGTCTTGATATAAATTATCCCCTAAAACAGGAGTTCAAACTTGCAGTGTCACATTTTCGTCAAGTGATGTTTTGTGACTTTTTCTTCTTCACTAAACCAGAGGTGGGCGTGGCCAGCATCCAGCCCATGGACTGTAAGTTTGACAACCCTGCTCTAGAAGAACAGATTCTGTCTCAATATGATTGTAAGAGATACAGATACAGATAATCAGAGTTGGAAGGGACCTTGTAGGTCATCTAGTCCAACCCCCCGCCCAAGCGGGAGACCCTACACCATTTCTGACAAATGGCAGTCCAATCTCTTCTTGAAAGTCTCAACTGATGGCGCTCCCACAACTTCCGAGGGCAAGCTGTTCCATTGGTTGATTGTTCTCACTGTCAGAAAGTTTCTCCTTATTTCCAGGTTAAATCTCTCCTTGTTCAGTTTCCATCCATTATTCCTTGTCTGGCCTACAGGCACTTTAGAAAATAGCTTGACCCCTTCCTCCCTGTGGCAGCCCCTCAAATATTGGTGACCGCTATCATGTCTCCCCTCGTCCTTCTCTTTACTAGACTAGCCAAGCCCAGTTCCTGCAACCATTCGTTGTATGTTTTAGCCTCCAGTCCCCTAATCATCCTGGTTGTTTTTCTCTGTACTTTTTCTAGAGTCTCAACATCTTTTTTATAATGTGATGACCAAAACTGGATGCAGTACTCTAGGTGTGGTCTTACTAAGGCTTTATCAAGTGGTATTAGTACTTCCCTTGATCTTGACTGTATCCCTCTGTTAATACAATTTAGGATTGCATTAGCTTTTTTGGCTGCTGCTGCACACTGCTGGCTCATATTTAGTTGGTTGTCCACTAAGACTCCAAGATCCCTCTCACAGTTACTGCTATTGAGCCTGGTTTCACCCAGTCTATATATGTACTTTTGGTTTTTCTTGCCTAAGTGTAGGACTTTACTTTTCTCTATATTGAATTTCATTTTATTAGATATGGCCCAGTGTTCTAGTCTTTCAAGATCCATCTGGATCTTGAGCCTATCTTCTTGGGAGTCAAATTAATTGTAAATTAATTATGGCTAAAGGTCCTCTACTTTCTTCAAAATCTTTCCCCAAATGGAAATTTTGGAGACTGGGCTATGTTTCTTTAAAATAGCTGGAATGAAAGATGGCCTCTGCAGAAGCATTAATAGCATATGTTATGATATGTACAGAATAACCCTTGAGTAACAAGGATATGCACATGGAAACATTTATGAGATTAGTTGTGAGTAATTATTCAGCCACACACAGATACACTAATTGAATTAAAGTTTACTTTAAGAAATAGCACAGTCCAATAAACGGTCCTGGTCATATACATTTAACAGTCAAAAGAATATCCAATTACAAAGTCTTCTTACTGGTTGCTTTTGTCATTTACAGTAAACAAAGATATCAAAGTATAAGCATGGCATAAATCTTAGATAGCAACAGAATGTCAGAGAGACAGAATGTCAGAGAGAGCAAGCCATGATCTCTATCTCCCTCTTATGGCAATTCACAATACAATCAACCAATCAGAACATAGTACAAATCAATACAGTAACTTTGTCTTAAAGCTACAAACATACATTGTTGGTTTATATATTGCCAACCCAACTAATTGGTGGACAGATTCCTAACAGCTTAATTCAAGGTAGGTATGTGACTTCTTCTTCCAACCTAGAGGAGTATGTTTTTCCCCACTCCCTTCACTGAATTTATTCCTTAACAGGTTTGACAATCAGTAGGTCTAAGACAATAGAGAAATACACATATTCATTTTCATCATCACCACATACTTTTGAATATGGGTATGTTCAATCACATGTGTGTTTCAATCACAACTATTCTGTCATTCAGTTCAAGGGAATCTTTAGTAGGAATGTTAGCTTACTGTTTGTCTCTTACTACAAACAGAAACAAAATCACTTAGCCATATAAATGGTTGACCTCAATAGGCGCCTCCATTTTTTTCTACAGTATATTTTCTATCTGTGCATAATTTCAAATGCTGAGCATATTACTTTTCTTAAATCCCCACTGAGTTTGCTCATTCTTTACAGCACTACTTTAAAGCAATTGCCATGCTGCTTGTCTTATTTTGAGGGATGTTTTCAAGTGTTTCATCTGAATCCTTTCAAAATACAAACATCCTAATTGCTTTACAAGCTGTCTGTATTTGGAGGAATACTGAAGAAAACACACAAATATACCAAACTACCATATGTGTTTAAAGATATGTAAATGAAGATTTTGTCTAGATTCTTTTTTAAAGTCTCTCTAGTAACTTGGTTCATAGAGCACTAACACTTAATCAGCTGATTACCAATAAGGCTTCAGATTTATCTTCATTTAGAAATTGTTTTGGGTCAGTGAAAAGTTGAAATTGGTTTAATCAGTGGGATTTATACAGAAAACACTATAAATTCAGTGCATAAATCATTGGTTATTTGTTATGTCTGCAGACTTTTTAAATGCCTTAACTCTCTAAAATGGGTGCATAATACAATTACAGCATTACAGTTTGTTAAATGCAGTGGAAAGATGAACATTTAGGAGTTTTTTCTATAGCAAATTTTTCTTCCTTCTCCTCTCATTCTTCCTCAGCTGTGATTATGTGGACCATTGCAATATAGATAATCCTTGACTTACAATAGTTCAGTTAGTGACCATTCAAAATTATAATGAAAAAAGTGACTTATGATCATTGCAATATCCCCAAGGTCACTTGATCAAAATTCAGCTGATTCCTATTTATGATGTTGCAGTGTCACAGGGTTATGTGATCACCATTGTAACCTTCTGATAAGCAAAGTCAATGGGAAAGCCAGATTCACTTAACAATGTGTTACTGACTTAACAACGGCAGAGATTCATTTAACAGTTGTGGCAAGAAAAGCCATAAAAATGGGGCAGAATTCATTTAACAACTATCTTATTTAGCAAGACAAATTTTGGACTCAGTTACAATTATAAGTCGATCACTACCTATACTTTAAAAAGATACCTTTGAAATATTTCAATATATAATCCTTTAAAACAGAGGTTGCCAACATTTTGGACCTCAGGGACCACCAAACTCACAAGTTTAAATCCCAGGGACCACTAACTGGTTCTGTTGGTGTGGCCTAATTTGTGGGTGTGGCTTGGTGGTCATGTGAATGGCTGGGCATGGCTTGTATGTAAATATTATAAATATTAATATATTGATTTTTTTTAATAAAAAAGCAACTTTTACCCAAAATCAGGCAAAGCAGGCAGGCAGATTGAGTTGCTCACAGAATCATTCAGTGATCTATCTGCCATCGGCTTCCTAAGTCTGTCACATAAAATTTGCTTGCCGTGAGTCTGCACTGAATAGTAGAACCTTCAGCCCTAATGGAGGTTCGGCTGTGCTTAAAAGCAGAGCCGAAGATCTAAAGACTAGGTAGAAAGTAAGAAATCCAACCATTTCCTGCTTTCTACCTAATCTAAATCTCCCGGCACAGCAAAACCACTGATGGTCGGGGAAAAAAGGAAAAATAGCAATTTAGCAGGCAAGTTTGCTGGGTAAGGAGTGAGTGGGCGGGAAAGATTCCCGCAGGCCATGTGGGTAGCACAGCCTTGTGTTCTTGTGCAGCCTGGATTAATTGCTTTGGGGGGTGCTCTGGAGATGACATTTCTCTGCGGCCCACCAAAATTTTGTCACGGCCCACCAGTTGGCCACGGCCCACCAGTTGGCAACCATTGCTTTAAAATATGCCAAAGTTCTTTCAAGTGTCCTTTTTTTCATAAGATGTTTGTAGTTAAACTCCAAGTAACTAATTCAGAAATAATGACAAGAAACATATTGCATCCTAGGAATCATGTAAAAAGCTCTTTAGTTGGTGATTTAGGCTTAAGCGAAACTTACTGTATTATAGGGCCTCACAAAAGTTTACAATATCAGTTTTCTTATTATGAAAACAAGTTCATTTTACTTATGTTAATAAAAGTGACTGGTTACTTCTTTTGTCAGCATTGTTTGTCTGTATACTATAAATATTTTTAAAATTACATTTAATCACACTACATCATTATTTATGAAAAAAATCCAGCCAGGCAAATGATAAATATGTAATCAGTAAATGCATTCATTTGAAAATAATTTGTATTTTCCACTTTAAATACTTTGCTATTAAATAATTAAAAGGCAAAACGTATGTTTTCAATTTTTTTGTAGTGATCCAAGAATTTCTTTTGGTATGCATATTCATGATACCTTGTGCAACTTTTTAACAAGGGGACTGGTGCCTCAAGAAGTCTAAATTCAGCAGTGATAAATATTTTGGGGGATTTATTAGTTAGAATTTAACATATCAATGTCACCCTCTTTGCCTAAATGTATACTATTTTAACGTGAGCACCATTTAATAGCCTGTGATTCTCTGTTTTTTTCTTTCCATTTCACTCTTTCTTTTTCTCCCTTCTAGAGCATTTTCAGTCTTTACGCATTTCGTTTTCTCCAAATCTGGATGACTATAATCCAGATATTCCTGAATGGAGACGGGACATTAGTCATGTCATCAAAGCCGTTCTAGTTGAGGTAAAAAAAATGTTGCCATATTTTATTATTAATTTCCATGAATTTATTTGAAAGGAGCATTTAGAAGAGTCTGCATCCAATTTAAGACAAAAGAATGATTTATATAAATACTCCTTCCACTTATCAGATTAATATAAACAATTCTCATACATTTAATTTCAGAATTTTTTTAAAAATAAAATTGTATTATTTTTTTTAACTGAAGCTTGTCACAAATGCCTTGGTCTCACATCATTGTAATTGTATTCTTATGTGACATGCTAAAAATAGAGTTGTATTTCTTTTCTTTACTAGCTAGAGAAGAATGTTTAAAATACATAGTTTGGTGACTTTATCTTGTATTCTCATCATTCTATGCAGTCTAAGCCTTACATTTTGTCCATATGGGTCATTGCAGTCTGTCCTGTCCCTGTATTATATAATCATGTAGTTCATTAATCATCCTTCATCATACTTTCTTATTGTTATGGTACAGAATGACATAGATCAAGGGATGTTGATTCCACAAGTCTATTTAGCACAATGGTGCTAAATAGACTTGTGGAATCAATCCATAGTTCTGTTTTACTAATAAAAGTCTGGAATTGATGAGAACAATTCAAGAATGTTATGGAATATAGATTAGGACATTTTCACTCTAAATAGTTTTTAAGTATTGAAGTGTGGAAACAAATGTTCTTGTCAGGATGCGAGTAATATTTTGGTACAAAATTTGAATGTCATAGTTAAGACATAAAAAATGGATAAACATGGGCTACCATATTTAGACTCATCATGATTTTAAGCCTTAGCAGAAAGAGCCATGATGGTGCAGTGGTTAGAATGCAGTATTGCAGGGTAATTATGCTGACTGCTGACTGCCAGCAGTTTGGCAGTTCAATTCTCATTGGCTCAAGGTTGACTCAGCCTTCTATTCTTTTGAGGTCAGTAAAATGAGGACCCAGATTGTTTGGGGCAATATGCTGAGTCTGTAAACTGCTCAGAAAGGGTTGTAAAGCACTGTGAAGTGGTATAAGTCTAAGTGCTATTGCTAAGTTCTATTGCTATCATTATTGAGAATATGACATAATAAATTTATAATACTGATACATGGAATATACATTAAAACTATGCTTTACCATAGGGAGAAGATCTTTTTCTTAAACTGGTCTCATAAATAGAAGGGACCTATTTCAGACTTTTTTTTAATTCGAGGCTGATGAGTTCCAATGGTTTCCAACCTGGATTCAGGTTGGAGTGGGGGAGGGGAGGGAGTGACATCATTTGTGGTATGATTGATGCAAATTAGATAATGTCATCACACCTTATACCAGATAAAGCATATTTACAACTTTTATGGCTCCCCCTCCCCCCAAAAGTACATTAAGGTACAAGTCTTACTCATAAAATATTATTTCATTCATTTTATATAGCAACCATTTTGATATGTGATTTTAAGTGAGGTACAAAAATTTTTAAAAATAGAAGTCTTAAAGGATTTTAATATAATTAACCATTTTTAGCAGAGGTAGTTAAGTCAGATAGAAATAATAAAGGCAATCAGGATAGTCTTGAAACTGAACATTCCTGACTGAAATGTTGGGGGAAAGGTTTTTAGAGCCTTTTGGTAGACAAGCAGGGTCAGAACAACCAGATTTTTGTGGGGATGTGTGCAGGTGTGTGGCAGAGGTGTCCTGCAATGTATCATATGATAGTGTTTAAAATGATGGAACTCAGAGCATGCCATAACCCTATCAGATCTTACTGAATAGCAAAGATAATTGGAAACAAACGTCTCATATAATAACCAGGCATGGAAGATGTAGATTTGAATGGAATTGTATAAGAGCTTTGGTGACTCAGTGGTTAGAATGCAGTATTACAGGCTAATTCTGCTGACTGCCTGTTGCCTGAAGTTCAGCAGTTTGAATCTCACCAGCTCAAGGTTGACTCAGCCTTCCATCCTTCTGAGGTCGGTAAAATGAGGATCCAGATTGTTGGGGGCAATGTGCTGAATCTGTAAACTACTTAGAAAGGACTATAAAGCATTATGAAGTAGTATATAAGTCTAAGTGCTATTGCTATTTGATGATGAGACTGAGAGCACAAGAAGCAAAAAACAACAACAACCAGTTCTGTGTTTAAAGGTGGTATGCATTTTTATTTATTAAATATAGTAATAACAAATATTAAATGTTGGAATGATGAGATATAAATGAAATAAATGAAATTAGTTGTATTAATAGTCAGTAAATTTAGAAAAAAATGTAATAGAAGACAAGCAATTCAAGTTTATTTTAGCTGCAGAGACAGAACTTTGCCTGTCAGTCTAATGTACTATTATTTTTATTTTCCCCAAATTAGGCAACCATAATTTCTAGTGAACATATTTTGGTAGCAATCCTTCCAGGATTACCCACCTCAGCTGAACTCTTTATTTTGCCCTATAAGAATACCAATGGAGAAAGTAAAGAAACAGCTGAAGATCTGCAACAGGTATCTGGTTTGTTGGTTCTTTTTAGCTTATATAATAATGTTGAACTATTAAGAAATATTCATTAAGCATTTCTGCTTAATGTAAATGAGATCATATACATCTTGAGATCACATACATACTAGAGATCACATACATCTCGTGTTAATATTAATTTATAGCCATTTTTTATTTTTACTTGCATCATTATTCATGATTCTGTAACCGTTCAGTTTTCTCTAAATTGTTTCTGCAGTCACTAAATAAGTACACATTAACAAATTTAGACAAGGGAAAAAAGGCTCAGGATTTCATAGTCTTCATAACCCAGCTTTGTCAACAGCAACTGATATCCTTATCATTATAAGAATATATTACCACAACATTCAGTTCTTGGAGTTTCCTTGGAAGACCACATGGAAATATTAACTGTGTAGATTGAAGTTACCTACCTGCTGGAAGATGATAGCCATTTTAGAGGGTTATTTCTATGCTTGTGTCACTGCAGTTTTAATCAATAGAGTTCAGTTGGTTTTAACTAGTAAACCATGGTTTGGATCCAGGTTTTCTTATCTGGATCTAATCAACCTTAGAATCTACAGCTTAAATAATCTGTTTATTTCAAATCATTCATCTTTTTGAGGGAGGGAGTGGGAAGAAATGAAAACTAGTTGAAATTTTAGATTTCAATGTAACAATATCTATTGAGAACTATTTCTATTTCTACTAGTAGCATACATTTTATAAGACAGGATGAAATGAAAGATTCTGACTTCAAAAAGAATTATACACATACATAAATATATTTTTGATTGAGGATTTCTGTAATATGACAGGGAATGTAAAAGTAGACTTCACATTCTATGGTAGAAAATCTGCAAGCCACAGACAGAATGAAAAAAGGAAATGAGTTGACACATTTTGTTTTATATTCTAAAGAATTCTAACCTAGAAAGGTTTTCATGTTTATTAAGTCTTTGTTGCTTTAGAGGAGCCACAATGACTTGGTGTTCCCAGTTTCTGATAATATTTATATAGTTTTGGTAGAAAGGAATGTGTTAATTTCTTCTCTTGTAAGTCTGTCTACAAAGCCATAATATTAAATTTCTCATTAATGCAAATATATTTTCATTTGAGTAATGAAATCAGTTTATTACTGTATTACATACATGCTTAATCAGCTAGCCAGTTTTACTTTCATTGACTTTGAACTCTAATAATGATAAATTAATTATTTAAAATATATCTAACCAAGATTATATTTTGTTGGATGCCAGCTCTAATAACTTTATATCATTTGGGTACCTATTGAAAATATTAGAATACCTCTAGTGATTTTAGTCTTCCTTATCCCATATGAGAATCTTATGATTCATTAACCACGTGGATAACTTTTTACCCTGAAAGATATAGTATTTAATCATTTTACAAAATAATAATAATAATAATAATAATAATAATAATAATAATAATAATAATAATAATAATAATAATAATAATAATAATAAAAACAGAAGGTTTATATGTGCAGAAACTATATGTCACTGGAAACAGCAATAATTTGATTTTTCAGCTGAAATAAGATTATCTATATTTAGACATTGTTCGTTCAGCTGCAAACTTAAGTATGCCAGCAGTGACACAAACTCAAAGCTTTAAAATTTTTGTGTTGATGATGAGCGTATAAAATTTGTAACTCATGAACCTGAACAAATTTTAGTTCAGGCCATTTTACTTTTCCTGTAAGAATATGTCAAGCACTATTTATTGTTGATATGTATTTTATACTTAACAAAAATGTTATCAGTACAATGCTGATAGACAATCTTTAGCTGGATTGATTGAGTGATTGTGTATCATTGGGTAACCTAGTGATCACATAGGTAGATTTTCTCCATGCTTATCTGTCCCTAACCTAGTCCTTTACGTCTTCCAATAGTGCACTAATAACTTTATTGCTGATTAACTTCTTCTCTTTCCTTCCATATTTCTCAGCTTCTCCAGACAGCTAGATATACAGCATAAGATCTCAAAAATGCCAAGTCTGGTCATTTGTGCCATGAGTGAGAAGTCTGGGTTAATTTATCCAATTATCCATATTTTTTTAAACAGATGTAATAGTATGTAGGAAAACCTTGGGAGATGGGCAAAGAGAAGCTACTTAGGGAACTCTTAGGTAAGTGTCATCATAGCCCCCAGCTGCATAATGACTGCAACATAGTAGCAGAGGTAGTATTCAGCAGGTTCTGACCAGTTCTGGAGAACCGGTAGCAGAAATTTTGAATCGTTTGGAGAATCAACAAATACCACCTCTAACTGGCCCTACCCCCATCTATTCTCTGCCTCCTGAGTCCCAGCTGATTGGCTGTGTCTTTTTGTGTTGCCGTGCACAGGAGAACAGAGCTGCAAATCAGGTTGGTGATGAGGAGGGAATGGGATTTTGCAGTAATATTGCCCCAGGAGTGGGGAGGAAATGGATATTTTACAGTATCCTTCCCCTGCCATGCCCACCAAGCCATGCCCATATAACCGGTAGTAAAAAAATTTGAACCCCACCACTGCATAGTATGAATTTTACTTTCAGACTTGCAAGATTGATGTCAGCCTTACCAGTATGTCATCTCTCCCAGGTAAATCACGCAGGAAACAGAATATACACCCTAGCAGAACGTGCAAACACACAGTTATCACCATCAATTCATCATTGTCAGCAATCCAGTAAAAGCCGGCAAACAGTGAGCTCTCTTGCTCCCTCTTATGGTGATTTTACAACCGCACCCAAAATACTTGGTTTACAGTTTAAAGTGATACATACACTTAAACTCACTAACATAGTTTATATATATTATTTTACCCAAACTAAGTTAGGTAACCAATGTTATCCCTAACATTCTCCCCTTTTGGGTAATATAATAATATATATGTATCTATTTACAATTTCAACCCATAGTTTTCACAATTTTCCTTGTGCTTTACTGCACCTTGGGCTTTTGTAAATCCATCTGCAAAATTTTCTTCAGTCATGCAATAGACCAATCTTATTAGACCATTTTTCACAGATTGTCTAACATTCAAATATCTAAGGTCAGTGTGCTTAGATCTAGTCTTTACAGCAATATTTGTAGCCAACCGTATGGCTGCTTGATTGTCCTCATACACTACAATGGCATCCTTAACAGTTATTCCCATATCTAACAACAACTGTTTATATAGAATTAAATCAGTACATAATAAAGATAAACATGAAAATTCTGCTTCCATTGTGGACATACTTATATGTTGCTGTCTAATTGACCTCCAACCAATCAGTGTTTTACCTAATAGTATAGCCATGCCTGAAGTTGATTTCCTAGTTTTTATATCTGTTGCAAAACTTGCATCAGCATATGCACTTAAAATCAAATCATCTTTTGGCTCTAAATACAATGCATAGTGCATTGTCCTTTTAAGATACCTTAATATACGCTTTAGCACTTGCCAGTGACGTTCATTTGGTTCAGCGTTGAATCTCGCCAATTGATTAACGCCATAAGCAATATCTGGCATTGACCAATTACTTATATATGATAAACTACCTATTAATGACTGATAAATAGTCTTATCAAATTTTGAACTTTGAGCATCAGTGTGACAAAATTCCTGACTCATTGGAGTTTTTGCCGGTTTACAAAGTTCCATTTTTACATTTTTAGCAATTGGTATATTTTATCTTCTTGTGATATCTTAAAGCCACTATTGGTTTTGTTTATTGTCAATCCTAAATACTGTCTTATTTCTCCTAAATGCTTTAATTTTATCCTCTTACTTAATAATGATATTATCTCAGTAGCTTCATTATTAGTCTTCGTTATTAAAGCAATATCATCTGTAAACAACAATAATAATGATACTATTCCATTTGTCTCTCTCTTGAATAAACATGGATCAGCTAAACCTGCTTTAAATCCTATATTGTTTAACTCTTTTACAATATATTGGTTCCATTCATAACCAGATTGTTTCAATCCATAGAGACTCTTTTTTAGTTTCCAACAGTCATTATTATTATTTTTATCATCTTTAATACCTACTGGTTTTCTTAAATATATAGTGTGCTGCAATGGTGCATGCAGATAGGCAGTTTCTACATCTAAATGATTTATGATATAATTCTTCTTAGCTGCCCACACTAATGCTGCTCTCAAGTTTATTGCCTTTAAATTTGGTGCAAATACTTCATCATAATCACATGCAGTTTGATTAAATCCTTGAGCTACCAACCTAGCCTTATGGGTAACAGTCCCATTTTTACCAGTTTTTAACTTAAATATCCATTTGCAGCCAATGGACTTTTCACCTGGAGGTAATTTGGCATTTTCATAAACTTTCATTTCCTTTAATGAATTTAACTCCTTTTCCATTGCCTTTTGCCAATTTTCCTGATCCTTTGCAGGATACATCCTAAGTTCTTCAACACTAGTTGGAACTTTACTAACTTGGCAAACTACACTTGCTTGATACCTATCAGGTGGTCTGGTTATACGTGTAGAACGTCTAGGTATTACAGGGCTTACAGGTGGACTTACATGTTCTACCTGTTCCTGATTATCTATTTCTTCCTGTTCTGGTATTTCTTCCTCTTCTGGTCCTATATGCTCTTCATGTACTTCCTCTTTAATTGTACTCTTCTTATTACTGATTTGTTCTTTTTGTCTTTTCTAGGGTTCTATAATTACTTCCTTATTTGAATCTTGCTCCAGTTTTTCCCATCCTACATGTTCTAGGAATTGTGCACTAGCGCTACAGTAAACTCTAGATGTACCTTTTTCCCAGAATCTGTATGATTTGTGATTAGATTCATAACCTACAAAAAATAACCTTTTAGCCCTATGTTGCCCTTTCTTTCTCAGTTGTGTAGGGATATGCACCCATGCTGGTGCTCCAAATGTATGCATGTAACTTAGGTCAGGTTTTCTGCCATGCCACCGTGGTAATGAATGGTAATTCATGAATGGTAATTCACCAGTTGTTGAGTTAACAACATTATTCAATATATGATTACCACACATTATTGCTTCTCCCCACAAAGTATCAGGTAATCCTGAATCTGACAGCATAGTACGAGCCATTGCTTGTAATGTTTGGCCTCGTCTTTCTATAAAGGCATTATGCAGACTTTTTATGTTCAATTTATTGTTTATAAATTCCGTACCGTTATCAGTGATAAGAGTTAATAATTTCTTTTTAGTTTTTCTTTCAGCGAATTTAAGCCAATTAAAGAAATTTTGATATGTTTCCATTTTGCTTTTCATTAAATAACAGAAACCATATCTGGAATAATGGTCCATTATACTTAGTATATAATGAGCACCTCCCACGCTTGGTTTCTTAGGACCTATAATATCAGCAAATACTACCTCTAGAGGCTCCTTTGTTTTAAATCCATTTAATCTATTTGCTGGTATCACCTTGCTTTTCTCTTGACTACAAGAATTGCAGTGCAAATACTTACTGCAAGGTTTCAGTTTTATACCCTTAGATAGTTCTACCGTTTGTTTAAGCATTTTAAAATGTATATGCCCTAAACGTCTGTGTAACAAATGTATGCACTCATCATGAGGTTTAATATTATTATAAACTG
Organism: Notechis scutatus; assembly: GCF_049901735.1. Taxonomy (NCBI): domain Eukaryota; kingdom Metazoa; phylum Chordata; class Lepidosauria; order Squamata; family Elapidae; genus Notechis; species Notechis scutatus. The sequence continues at coordinate 119,410,859 of NC_142012.1, forward strand.
TGTTAGCTACCTCTAAATTATCATTTAACACATACAATTCACCTCTTAAAGTTGCAGTCACTTTTTTACCTTCTTTTTCAATTATGCAATTGTCTCCCCTAAAGGTAATTACATAACCTAGTTTAACCAAAACTCTAACCGAAAGCAAATTAAACTTAAGTTGTGGTACATATAACATTTTTACATTTTCTTTTATGCAAGAACAATATGCTATACCTTGACCTTTAACTTTCAGTTTCCAGCCATTAGCTAACGATATCTGCTGTGAACTCGTGGACATCTTAACAAATCTTTTCTTATCTTTCGTTATGCAGTGCGATGCTCCACTATGCAGTGCGATGCTCCACCATAAATTATTATTCACAGTTTCGTTGCTATACATGGCTAACTCTATGCAATTTTTATTCTTTTGATGCCTTTTAGCATTCTGGCTGGCTTTTTGGCTTTTGGCTTTCTTGCAGAATCTAGCCAAATGTCCTTTTCCTCCACAATTAAAACATTTTCTAATTGTATACGCTGACGAAGATAATTCCTCTTCTTCACATTGTGGTTGTTTCCTTCTGAGTTGATCCCTTTCAAGCCTTCTCCTGGCTTCTTCAATTAATCTGCCAGTAATGTCAGTTAATGTAAGGTTATCTTTTGGCAGAACTTCAAGTGAAGTTACGTAGTCATCGTAGCTCTCATCCAAAGAAGACAAAATGATATAAACTTGGTGTAATTCAGTGAAGATAAGTTCTTTTTCATGCAGTTCTTGAAAAATTCTCTTCATAGAGTTTATATGATTCAGCATGTCTCCATTCTTTTGAAGATGTGTTCTAAACAGCTTCCGTGTAAGATTAATATGTGCTCCTACACTGTCTCGAACATAAATCTTCTTTAAATTCTCCCAACATTTCGCAGCTGTTTCTTCTCCACAAATATGTACAAGCTGTTGGTCAGAGAGTGTCAGTCCTATTATACAGAGAGCTTGCTCATTCTTCAATTGATATTCTTGTATTTTCTGGGCATCATCCTCATCCTCCGGATCCCATGCATCTACTTCTGGTGGGTTTTGAATTATACTCCACAAACCTTCTCTTCATAGAAGTAGGCTGCATTTCATAGACCATGAAACATAGTTTGTTCCATCCAGTTTGGATATTAGAGACAAACTTTGTAAATTGACTTGTGCCATTTTTTTCTGGATATTAAACTATAATTAATAAAACACAGCTGTCTGTTTACAGTATTGTGTTGCTACACAAACTCTCACTTTAATAAGCCTGTTATATCCTGGTTAGTCTGACTGTGCACCTGGGCCCATAACCAGTGTTAGGGATATACACCCTAGCAGAATGTGCAACGGCAGTCTAGCAGACAGGCAGATATGTGAGACAAAACGTTGTAGTAGCTTACACTCAGTAAGACAGATACACTGTGCAAGTTAAATAGTTTTTATTCCAGTAAGAGATATAGCATAGTCAAATGGTCCATATGTCATACACTAAGTTCAGTTAGTCCGGGGGTTATTCAGTTTGCAAAGTCCAGTGTCGAAAAAGAGTTCATTAAACTTACAATCAATCAGTCCAGTGATATATCTCTTTTGCAGTCAGAGATATGAAGAAAAATCAAACCCCTTTTCTTCTCTCAGCAAACACGCAGTTATCACCATCAATTCATCATTGTCAGCAATCCAGTAAAAGCCGGCAAACAGTGAGCTCTCTTGCTCCCTCTTATGGTGATTTTACAACCGCACCCAAAATACTTGGTTTACAGTTTAAAGTGATACATACACTTAAACTCACTAACATAGTTTATATATATTATTTTACCCAAACTAAGTTAGGAAACCAATGTTATCCCTAACACTTATTAACTTATTTTATTTTATTTTAAGCCTGCTTTAACAGAATCTTGCAAGTCTAAAGTACAGACTTCCTGCTCCCAATTTTAACTGCTTGATACATTAGGGTGGATCCTTCCTTGTTTTTTTTCCCTTTGTTCAGCCACTGATAGCTACTGCCTCTTTTGTCTGATTTATCTGTTTTCTAGGCAGCAACTTTTCTCCTTGTTCCCCAAGTCCTCCCTACATTCAATTACATGGATAGTCCAGACAGGAAGATAAGCAGATATTCTACTTTATTGTAAAGCTACATTAAGAGAAACTTGCAGGTTTGAAAATTCTCCCACTGTCATCTTTACATCTTGATTATGTAGGGATAGTTAGTTCTCTACCACTTACTTCACCCATTATGCTATCTCTTGCCTGACCATTTTCAAAGCAGCACTCTTCACCCAGTCTCCTAAGGTCTTTCCCATATAAAAATACAAGTATTCTCGGGATATTCACACCAGTCCAGGTATTCTCCAATATCAACGTTCAAAAGTGTCAATACACTTTCTATCGTGCTTCTTTGAAGTCCAGCCACTCATACCTTAACACACCAGCCAAATCCAGAAAGATTCTGTTAAATCAGACTGAAATCAGCCCAGTTCATTGTGCTTGGTGTTGAAGTTTATGCTCAGTAGCCAGAACAATACATTAAAAGTATTAGAATATCTATAGTGATTTTATTCCTTCTTTATCCCAGATGAGATTCTTATGGTACATTAAACAAGAGAATAACTTTCCACCCTGAAAGACATAGTTTTAAATAGGTTTTATTCCTAATGAATTGGTGAATGTGTGCTAATGATCTAGTAAGCTTCCTATTGAAGCAGCTTCCATCTGACATAAAACACAGTCCTGACTTCATAGTACTAATAGCAGTAGCACGTAGATTTATATACTGCTTTACAGTGCTTTACAGCCTCTCTAAGCAGTTTACAGAGTCAGAATATTTCCCCCAACAATATGGGTCCTCATTTTATCCACCTCAAAAGGATAGAAGACTTAGTCAGTCTTGAGCCTGGTGAGATTTATACTACTAATCTTAATTTATTGTATAAGTCACAACATTAGTGCATCTATTTTGCTGAAGTTTCTAATCCATGATTTACAATGAAATTCTGTGTTTATTTAATATTTTAAAATATTTTAATATTGGAAAAGATAATAAAAAAGCAGATCTGCCAACATCTAGAAACAAGTAAATTAATAACTAGCAGTCAGCACGGGTTTGTTAAAAACAGATAATGCCAAACCAATCTTATTTCATTCTTCACATAGTGACTAAATTAGTAGACCAGCGAAATGCTGTGGACATAATATATTTAGATTTCAGCAAGGCATTCGACAAAGTAGACTGCAAGTAAGCTAGAAAAAAGTGGAATAGATAGCACCACCACTAGATGGACTCGCAACTGGCTGACAAACCATACTCAACAAGTAGTCCTTAATGGATCTAAGTCTACATGGAGGGAAGTTAGCAGTAGAGTGCCACAAGGTTCTGTCATAGGCCCAGTACTCTTCAATATATTCATTAATGACTTAGATGAGGGAATAGGGGAACTTACCAAATTTGCAGATGATACTAAGCTGGCAGGAATAGCTAACAAGAAGATAGGCTCAAGATCCAGATGGATCTTGACAGACTAGAACACTGGGCCGTATCTAACACGATGAAATTCAATGTAGAGAAAAGTAAAGTCCTAAACTTAGGCAAGAAAAACCAAAAGTACACATATAGACTGGGTGAAACCAGGCTCAATAGCAGTAACGGTGAGAGGGATTTTGGAGTCTTAGTGGACAACCAGCTAAATATGAGCCAGCAGTGTGCAGCAGCAGCCAAAAAAGCTAATGCAATCCTAAATTGTATTAACAGAGGGATACAGTCAAGATCAAGGGAAGTACTAATACCACTCTATAAAGCCTTAGTAAGACCACACCTAGAGTACTGCATCCAGTTTTGTTCACCACATTATAAAAAAGATGTTGACACTCTAGAAAAAGTACAGAGTAGAGCAACCAGGATGATTAGGGGACTGGAGGCTAAAACATATGAAGAATGGTTATAGGAACTGGGCATGGCTAGTCTAGTAAAGAGAAGGACCAGGGGAGACATGATAGCCGTCTTTCAATATCTGAGGGGCTGCCACAGACAGGAAGGGGTCAAGCTATTTTCTTTTCTTTTTTTAATAAAAGTTTTATTTAAGTTGTCACAAAACATACAAATACAAATAAAATATCTTTTTTTGAGAACAGCATGGCCCCGGGTTATCACTTCTCCATACAGATATAGACTCAATGCATATTTATCTTATACATTCTAATCCATATCTTATAACTATTTTCACAATTTTTTCAATAGCTTTTCCCTTTCTTTACTTCCTATAGCCTTATTTTAAATTATCTCATTCCTTTCTTAATTCAATTACATATCTTTTTCTAATTTTTAAAATCTTTCTAATCAATGTTTTTATACTTTCATCTGTCCTGTTTACAATTTCATATTATCTTTTCACATAAAACCCTGTAATTACTATACTGGAGTGTAACACCTTTGTATCTTTTTTCAAATCTTATTTAAAAATTTAAGTTATATCTTTACATTTATAGCATTCATTTTCTAACCTCTATTTTATAACACATACCTATTTTCAATCAAATTCTGCTTGGTACATTCCCTTAAAATACACACTAAATTCTTAAAAGAAAAAAGTATATATGTATATATATCTGTGTATATATGTATAAAAATAGTAAATGGAATAATTATTCTATTCAAGTACATCTCTGCCATTAATATTAATAACAATATTTTACATTTCTTTTTCTTTTAACAAACATACCAGTAATATCAGTTGTCTTTCACTTTAATCATCTATATTTCATATTTTACTTATTACTGTCTTTAAATAAAAAACCAAACAATAGTTAGTAACAGTAGTCAATAAAGTTATTATTCTTATTCAAGTTCATCTTGTCAACTGATAAAAATCTTCCATGTTTCTTTTCAGTTTTTTTTAAACGTTCTTTTTAAACCATTGAGAGCCTTATTCTCTTTACAAACAAATATTCCATTACACATCAATAGAAATTTTTTCTATCACTTTAATCTTTTAACATATTTTCTAACCCTTTTCTATTTCTAATATAACAATGCTATCCCATGCACCCTTGCAGAATCCTCTCCTTAAGTTAAATTTTAACCACTGTCTCTGTGTCTTTTAAATAGGTTTATTCCTTTAATTCTTGTACTTTTTTTCCTGTACCTCTATATCTTGTTTCTGTCTTTTGTAGCTTCTTTTCCTTTCCCTTTTCCCTCTCTTTTTCTCCCTCCCCTTTTTATTCACTTTTCTATCTGATTCTCCCTTCTGTAATCCTCCCTTCTGCTTCTTCCTGATGTTATGATTGGTTTTCAAAATTACTCTTTTTTTTGGTTGTTGCTTCAGTGCTTAAATTTTTAACTCCCTTCCCCCCGCTTTCCCTTTTTTACCCCACTTAAAATTGCTTGGTCATTAAAGATGGCTTCTTCTTTATCCTGCCCTTCTTGTTCTGCCAGTGTTTCTTGTTATTTTTCATAGTTCAAGATCTCCATTTCTAAAAATTGAAATACGAAGCCAAAAGATTCTATTCCGTCTTGTGCTTCTTTTTTTTGTTCTTTTAAGTCTCATATTTAACTCTACAAGGAGGGATGCCATTTTAAAAAAATTTAAACAACCCCCAATTGATTTTATTTTATTTCATTAGGATCCTCCATCCAAAGTTCCAGGAATCATCCAATAATCTAAAACTGTTTCTTGCTTCTTTTCTCATTTTCTCTTTCCAGGAGCTTTGTTATCTTATAACAAGGTTTCAGCTACAATGTATCTTTTGCAAGCCTTGTTAAAATTCCACTATCAATTTTTTTTAAGTTCCAGGTGGTCTCCTCCATTTTCCAGATTCCACCCTTTTTTTTTCCTTTTTCCCTCCGCTGCTTTCTTTCTTTTTTAAAAGAAAGTTTTTAAATTATCCAAGAATCTTTATCCCTTTGACACTTTATTTTCAGCTAGAAATAGCCTATTAATGTCAAAGTGGATTAGTATCAATTCCTTATTCAAATCTCTTCTTCTTAGTGTTCCAAGTCAGTTAAAACTATCGATGTTAGAGGAAAAAAAGCCAATTCCATTTCCTTTCTCTTTCGCAGCTTAAAATCTTTTTTAATAATAGTATTAGTCTTTAAAATTCAGGTTCCAGGTACCTTAAATAGATGTTCTCCATTCAACCCGGTCAGTCAAACTTTCTCCTTTAAACTTCCTCCTGCACCATCTTGTCCGGTCGAGTTCTTCTTTGAGGTGGCCATTTCTGACCACCACTGCAACCGCCTTTGGGAAAGGGAGTAATGGCCAGCCGAGGAGGAGAGATGCGGCTCCACTTTTCAAACCCGCTGACAGCTCCCCCTTCTTCACCACCTCTACGGGGTGGCTTCAGCCCCAAATCCGGGTGGCTCGGGGCACTCCAGCGGCAAGCACGGATCAAAACCGCAGACAATCGCCATTTCGGTCCATCGCCAAAAAAGCCCAAACCAGAAGTCCAGGGTCAAGCTATTTTCTGAAGCGCTTCTAGGCCATGCAAGAAATAATGGATGGAAACTGAACAAGGAGAGATTTAACCTGGAAATGAGGAGAAACTTTCTGACAGTAAGAACAATCAACCAATGGAACAGCTTGCCCTCGGAAGTTGTGGGAGCATCATCACTTGAGACTTTCAAGAAGAGATTAGACTGCTATTTGTCAGAAATGGTGTAGAGTCTCCTGCTTGGGTGGGGAGTTGGAGTAGATGACCTACAAGGTCCCTTCCAACTCTGATTATCTGTTAAATCAATGCAAGACTTTTATATGCAAAAGCAGAAGGAATGAAGTCATCCACTATTTTACAACACTCAAGAGACATTTCTGATAAATCCAATAATCATATAAGTAAAATATGGTCAGAAAAAAATAAAATTGTACAAAGAGACTTGAATGAGAGAAAAGTCTTTTTTATGCTCTGAAGATATATGATATCCTATAGCAAGAGTTACTTGTTATGAATTTCTAATTCCAATATTTGAACTGCTAGAGTTCAGCATCACCACACCACTAATTAAAGTGTTCTGGATTTATAAGTGGACATAGCTGTAGGGATTCTATACACCAAGCAGTGAAAATTAGAAGGCACACCAGCTTTTAAAAAATAAGACCAATATTATACTCCAGCGGCTCCACTGATGAATGTGCACATAAAGAAGTAGGGAGGTGGGCTGTTCCAAATCTGCATTTTAAATTGTATTATTATTCTAAATGTCACACGAATAAAACAGCCTGAACTCATGCAAATAATATCATTTCTAGAACTTCATAGGGATGAAGAAGTATACTGTGAACTGGGTGCCTTAGTTTGTCAAAGGAGGCTCAAGAACTTTTCTCTAGTATCAATGTAATTCGATCACATTGAGGGGTGGGCTAATCAGTTCCATACCAATGTCTTAGGTATTCATTTGTTTCTTACATGTTTTATTTATTTATTTATTTATTTATTTATTTGATTTGCCAATTGTTTACAAGATAGTAAGTATAAGTGTATACATAGTTGTGGATACATGAAATGGGTACATATAAGAAAAATAAAAGAATAAGAGAAACAATAGGACAGGGACGGTAGGCACGTTGGTGCGCTTATGCACGCCCCCTACAGACCTCTTAGGAAAGGGGTGAGGTCAATAGTACATGTTGGTTCATTATCATCCCACTCGGTGGGGTGGGGGGGTTAAAATGCATAAAAGTATTGTTTCGGGAAGTATTTTACCCTAAATTATGAGGTTTTTATATGTATTTATTCTGCTAAATTTTCCATTTTACTGTCATTTTGCCACTTTTTAAAGTCAAGCCTACAATGCAATGTATGACAATGACATACAAAGAACTTAGTGATGTGAGAAAAATGAATTCATCTTATAAAGAAGAATATGAAGAATAGCGAGATTACAATAATTTCTCATGATGTCAAAGTTACAATTTAGCGTAGCAGAAAGTGTGAAAGTCAGTCCTGGTGGCACAGAGGAAAAGCAGCTTTCAACAAGACACTGGAGGGCAGCATTGCACCTTTCCCTGTGAATTCAGGCTCTTGTACATCCACATGCAATCTTAGTTCATTCGTTTTATAACCTAATTACACTGGATTGGATTATCATCACATTGAAATTCATATTGAAACCAATGGCTGAATATAACAAATCTGCTGTTGACATTTTATTCAGAATTCACAAAACATGAGGTGTCTTTGTTTTAAACTTGAGATCATGGCTAAACATATTATTCATTTTGAAGTTTTCACATATTGGTGAATATTTACTTCTGTTCATGTGAATGTTTATTCAGATACAAGATAGATTACCTAACTGTATCTGAGTCCAACCCTCATTGCTTTGGGTTGCAGTATAAACAAAAGGATTTTCTAATACATTATTTTTGCTACGTATCATATATTTGATGTGTCCTTCTATCATTGTTATGACTGTATCAGTGGTAAGTAAACAGTGCAGGGGCACTTTTAACTGAAATCCTAATTTCACTTTTAGGATGGCATAGGTCACAATGAATATGGTAGTAGATAATTAAATACACAGGGGCAGAGCCAGAATTTTAGATATACAATAGTTATTTCTTTTTTAAGTTCCTTTTTCAAAATGGATTAAATCTATCTGGAGCTTGTACTATAGTTTTTATATGAATCTTATTAGAGTTGCAGAAAACTGTTTCCATATTTTTAGAGAAATTATTGGTGGGGTGTTTAAAGACTATTATGGCTCACCACATGCTGCTTGGGCCTCAGCTTACTGGCTCCTGTTTTTAAACTTCTTCTGTTTCCTATTTTGAAAGTGTGGTTTTGTTTACAAACTTTACCTCTTTGAATTACTGTGGCCTTCAGTTTGCAGATTATGGTGTTGTATGTTATGAAATAGTTACATTGCAATCAGGTTGCAATCATATTAATTGAAATAAACAGGTTGCTGAAGAATATGGGTCCTGCTGACAAAAAAATAAAATACCTATAATGTAAAATAGATGTGTTCAAGGATTGTGATAGTAGTTTTGAATGAAAGTTGTTTGTCTTTCTGTTAAAATTAGTTATTGTTATACTTCAAAATTTATGTTAGGGCATTGTCACAATACACCAGCTTTAAAAGTAGAGTTTGACTAAAACTTTGTTGTGGAAGTGCTGGTAAAACAAATAATATTTTAAGGAGGAAAGGGTGCTGCATCAATTTTACACATTTTACACATTTTATTTAAATGAGGGTTAACTCCAATATCTTCTTGAACTCTACATATTATTTTATCATGTGCAGATCAATTACAGTACATTATCTATTGGGGGGGGGGGGGTTAGGGGCAAAATCTGGCTCAAAGCAACCATTTTCAACGAAATCAAGGAATGACATTATGAAGGTCATATTTTCTTTTTTCGGCAGGTTTTCTTTTGTCACCATGAGATTAAGTATTATAATAATTATAGCTCCAGCCCTAGTCAGTATTTGTCTAATGGAAAGCCTGAAAGGTTATTCATTCCCTGCTAGGGTCTAAAATTTGGGAGATCAGAAAAAGCATTTTCCAAATATGATAGACTTAATGTGAGTCATAGGGAATGTCTATCAGTATCCTCATAGATATAGCATGTACAAGAAATGTACTCTTTACAAACTATTTCAATTTTAGGCAACTAAAATGATTTCTATTTCAAAATGAGCCCTGAATGGTGTTTGCCAAAGAAGCAGTAGCCAGTATTAAATTAAGGAGCCAGAAGTACTTAAAAACAATAATAGATAATAGAAAACAACAATAGTCTCATATATGAAAAATAGAAGAGAGAGCATATGTTCACATCAGAGCTGCATTTTAGGGTAGAGTTAAAAATTGAAAATGGACTTGCAATGGATGGAAATGTAATTTGTATGAAAATGTATCATTAACATTTGCAGATGTCTAAGAATTCTTTGAAAGAATCTTACGTGGTTGCATTGGTCTTGTATATAAAATGATTTCTCTGAAATCAGCATCCAGTTACAAAAAAGAAAGTATAGTTGCTGTTATATTTACCATTCAATCTGAAGTTTTCCAGTAGGGAATATTTCTGTTAAAAGACATCTGATTATTAAGCCGGCATCTAACAGAGAAGAGAAACCTGCCCTGGTAGATTTGTTCATTCTTTTTATGTATGTATTCTTCAAATACCATTTTCTTGATATTTATTTTGTAACATCTCTTTGTGAAGGGAAAATAAAACAGCTTTGTGTAGAAAAAAATGTATGTAACTTGTATTAAAAGTTTTTTTTTTTGCAGCATTTGATGGGTGGCATTTCAAAAGTATGTGATATAAGAAGTCCTGATTGTAAGAGAGGGTTATGGGAACCAAGCTCTTTATTTTGCTTTAGTCAATTTGTGGGTATAAGGCAAGTCCTATTAAGCTAAATGTAGCTCATAGACTGCAACTTTTAATATTTTTGGTGTAGAACTTCAGTACATATTGTTATTTCCTTTAATGTACATAATAACATCATTCACCAACTGGCAGATTAAATTATGGGGCTGAAAAACCATTCATAAACATCCTTTTTTTTTTTTTTTTGGTTAAGAAAAGATTTATATAACATATTTATTTCATTTCTGCACCAAGACTTTTTCATTCTTTATTTAACAATAAGCATTCTCTGAGTTAGGATATTGTTTTTGTCCTTTGTGGTAGCATACAAAAGAATTTATATATTTTCTTTCTCATTCTAGATTTCAGAAATATTGGTCCAGAAATTAAACCAAAATGCCATTCAGTTCAACTTAAAACCTGGAGTTAGAATCCTTGTTCATGCGGCTCATTTAACAGCAGGTTGGTGCTGATTCTTTAACAATTGATCTAGCATTGCTGGAACAGTTAATTGGCAATGCTTTGATGATAGAGTTGTAGATTTTTAATGTTCAGAATATTTTTCTACTTTTCTTTTATTGACATGTATTTAAAATACTTCTTTGTAATAAAATACAATACAATACATAGCTACTTAAATTATATTACTTTTATTGAGACAATCACATTTAATGTCCAAAATATTAGAAAAGGGAAAATTCTGTGAATGGAAGTAGTCCTCAAGACTTAGTGGTGTGGGATACCTTTACAATAGAGATATAATACATACATTTTTAAATTCACTTTTCATGGTTTTGATGACTGCTAGCAGTTCTTTCTATTTCTTCATTAAAATAAATAAATACATCCAGAAACCAAGTCTTGAAAATGTAGTTGAAATTATATGTATATATGGCACTGGCTCCATAGGTATAGTACTTTTGTATGTAAGGATAGAAAAGTACATCATATACCAAATTTTAATTCTAAGAAGATGCAATTTATTCATATAATTTCATTCAAAAGTGCTAGGACAAATGTAGTTACAATGATGATTACCTAAAAAGAAAGATACTTTTTATTCCATAGACTATATTCATTTTTGCTTATTAACTTGAATTGTCACAACTATACCTGATTAAAAAGTGTTCCTTGATATTAACATTCCTTGAGCTTTATCTGCAATAGGTAATAGTCTGAGAACTGAAGCCACATCACTAACTTTCTGCCACAAACAACTTAAATAAAGCATTATTGACTTCCGCTCCGAAACGTCTGTCAGTTTGTGTATCAGATGTTAAGATTATAGAAGCATAGAAGTGTCCTAATACAGAAAAGACAGACAATTGTACAGACTGTTCAATAACAGTGCAACTTTTGTTGGAAAAGTTCAAGAACATCAGTGATGGTTTGTTTAAAAAAGGAGTGCTCATTCTACACTTTCTTTATGTGCCTATGACTGTATGTACTATTATCTAATTTTTGAATTTTCTTTTTAACTTTTTATAGCTCCACTCATAGATGTCACGCCTAGCCATAGTGGTTCAGCCATGCTAATGTTGCTGTCTGTAGTATTTGTGGGATTGGCAGTATTTGTAATCTACAAATTCAAAAGGTATGTGGGTTTTTTCCCCCTGACTTTCCTTCCAACCTTCTGTCAGGTGTGAAAGCATAATTCAAAGAGAGCCTTAGCATACACATAGCAATGATGGTTTTTGTTAATGTTTTAGGAAGATTCCGGGCATTAATGTTTATGCACAGATGCAGAATGAGAAAGATCAAGAGATGGTCAGTCCAGGCAGTCAAAGTGAAAGCATTCCTAATGTCCCTCAGAGGGAGCTGATGAACCCACAGCAACTAGTAGATGAGAAGTTGGATACCAGGCCATAGGTAAATAAACTAAGCCAGCCAATAGCTGGTTAAAGTTTGCATTCTGATTGGCTAAACCTATTCTGACTTTTCCAACCTCTTCTGCTAAAACACTCAATATTCCCACTGATTCATTAACACATCTAAATTTCTCTAAACTAACACAGATATCTTTACCCTACCCCTCTTCTAATTAATGAGTCATAAAATATGAGGTAATTTTTTTTTCCATTGTAATAAATGTCACAATAGTTGCATAGGACCGTGGAAATATTTTCTACTACCATCATAAATGCCTTTATTCAAGGAAACATTTCCCAGTTTTTGGTTCATATTTTGTGGCAACAAAATTTATCTATGAACTTTTTTATGTTTATGACATATGCCATTCAGAGTCACTTACTGAGATGTTATAAATAAACAAAAAACCAAACTTGCACTAATCATTAGACAATATAAAAATTTCCTTTATGGTATCATGACAAATTACTAGCTGTCCTTATTACAATACTAGCTGAATTTATTCTGCTATTTTTATTCTTTTATATCTATCACACCATTTAGGCAATCTCTCACAAGAATTAAACTGAGCACAAATGGAAACCATTACAATTAATACAAGATATTTTATTTACATATCTTTGAATAAAAAATTGTGCTTTCTAAATACCTTTGTATAGTCACTGCAGTATATCCCATCACATGTTTCTCAAAATTGCCAATTTTCAGATGCATGGACTTCAACTCCCAGAACTCCCCACCCAGCATATGATGCTCTTAAAGATGGACATCTCCTTATAGTTTTATTGATTTGTGGAACAATTGAAAAAAAGGATAGTTTGAGTAACCTAAGGCTGACTAATTTAAGATGTTAGTGGTAGTCATTATTTTATATTTCAGCCAGAAATGTATTTACAACCAGAAATGTATTTACAACCATGGTAAACTTTTAAAAGCAGGTATAATACCGCTTCTCCATATAAGTCTAAGAGACCAAGTATTATTTCAATTTCAATTAAAATTTTTGAATTTCATAAAAAGGCAGCCCTATATTAACCAAGTTTGGATAAACTCTGAAGAAAGCTTTACTGGAGGTGAGTTTGCCAATCCACTACTTTCAAATTCTCTGCTGCACATATTAGCATGACATGGGCCTTTAGAACATAGAATGAAGGGTACCTTGGAGGTCTTCTAATCCATCCCCCTGCTCAAGCAGGACACCTTCTGTTCTTTGAATATAGATTTTGAATGGACTATGTACAATTCATCCATTTGTATTCCTGCTGTCTACCTTACAGTAGTATGATCAGCTCACAAAATTTAAGGATAGTATTTTTTTTTTTTTTTGCTTTATGTTGAAGCTAAATGTCAACATTTGAGGAAAGATGTGAACGATAAAGAGGTAGATGCCAATAAAAATGAAGTATATTTGAACTGATGTCATTTTAAATTCAAAAGTATATTAAATTAATAGGTACAGCTAATATGTACATGATTTATATATTTAATATTTCCCCATATTTAACAAAAAACAAAAAGTAATATGTAAGTAAGCTATGGCGACACAGTGGTTAGTATTGCAGGCTAATTCAGCTCATTGCCAAGAGTTTGATTCTGAATGGCTCAGGATTGACCCAGCCTTCCATCCTCTGAGATCGGTAAAATGAGGACCCAGATTGTTGGAGGCAATATGCTGATTCTGTAAACTGCTTAGAGAGGTTGTAAAGCACTATGAACCAGTATATAAGTCTAAGTGCTATTGCTATATATTGCCAACCAGCAGTATTTTGAAAGGGCACAAGTTATGCATCCTTCTGGAAATGAATTATTAATTACTGTATGATCAAATGCATGCAACTGTATTAATACTGAAGCTGTTTTTTGTACTTTATCCTTAATTATAGCTTCATTTCTCTTCCTTCCCTTTCCCTTGCACATGTGGATTAGTATTCAAGGATTGTACTTTTAATGAACCCAACTGATTCTGGCTGGGGTTATTTGTAGGGTTGCCAGATTTCCAAAGACCAATTCTTGTTCACAAGAGGCTATTGGGAGGAAAATCTCCTGGACATCCTGGACACCAACCAGCGAGCGTGACCAGACAGCCAAGGACTGCCCAGGGTCCAGGACCAGACAGTGCATAGACTCTTGCCCTGCTGATAAGTACACTGGCGGTCAGATGTCTGAGGAATGCTCGTCAGGCGCAGGTGCGCTGGGTTGCTGACCCACTGATTAGTATACTGGTGGTCAGCTGAATGGGTGGGGGACTGGAGCACTGCCTGTAGGGCACAAGGCCAAAGCAACCATGTTAAAATACATTGGTAATCTGGAGGTCTTCCAGAGCTGCCAGTCATAAAGTTTGATTATAAATATTGTCCTGGGCAGTGGACAAAACAGGTGGTTTCTATACTGTCCAAGTTCATCATGGATATCTGGCAACCCTATTTGGATTTAGCCTTGGTGGTATCCAAGCCAGTAATTACCATAATGCAACTTAAAAGTATTTTGAAATGTTTGGGCTCAGTCTTGGACAATACAACAGACAGAGAGAGAGAAAAAGAAAGAAATCATATCCTTCTGTAATCATATTTTAATATAAGGTGCAGATTTTGTGCATATATCTATCTTATTGCTTCAAGACCATTTTATGGCCAGGTTCAGTGATAATTAAATAAATAAAGAGACTTTCAAGTTTGTAAGCATTCCATATAGAATTTAATTTTTAGGCAGGTTTAGAGAGAGCATGCTTATTTTTTGTAGTGTTCTATAGTTTGGAAAAATAGATTTCCAGAAGCATATGCACTGGAATGAAAATTCAGAAGTACTCTTAATATATGGGAGTTGCTAAAACCTATAATGTATGTGACAAAACTATATGTATATGAGTGAAAATATCTCCAAATGCATATAATGATTAAAAATTGAAAGTAAAGCAGCATAGATTCATAGAACAGAAGATTTTCCCTGAAATCCATGCTGCATCAGCAAAGAAAGTAGAGTTCATGGTCAATTCCATAGTTTTAGATAGCCCAAATATGAAAATTTTAGGAATTTTTGAATAAACTTAGTTCCTCAAAAATTCTCTAAACCACTAAATGTAAAATCTGATGAGAGAGACAGAGTGGGGGAGAAAGAGAGAGATAGAGAGAGAGACAGAGAGAGATTGCACAGTTTCAGGCTTCTAGTCTTTGAGGAAAGACAAGAACCTCAGCAGATTGTCAGAGCCCTGACACTTTATAGTTAGTTTCAAATGTTATCAAAAGTAAGCACTTTAACTCAAAGGTATCAAACCAGTCCAGTTTCTTCTTTCTGTCACAGGCTGGGCTTTAATTTGACAGGGTTAAGATATACTCATTAGTATGAGAACAAGATATGTTCAGCCTTCGAAATGACAAGCAGGAACTCAAGATGAACATAATGTCTCAGTGAGGAACATTTACACCCAAAGTATCGAATATCTGTTCCCCCAGTCACATTTTGTTATTTTGCTAATTTAAATTTATTGTTTTTATCTCTTTTTATTACAGGAAGTATTTCCACAGTTGCTGAGACTCAAAGCACAAAAGAAATTCCTACCTGTGTTAATGTTTGAAAGAAGGACACCACTCTATCTTTACCCCTTTCAAATTTTATTCATATATATATATATATGATATATATATATGATATATATATAATTACAAGATCTGATACAAAAATGAGAGAGAGAGAGAGAGGAACCATTCACTGCTTTTGGACTTTTGATTCTTCTGATGAAAAAAAAAAAAAAGGTTTTTAGCTTTAAGCCTGTGCATGTGGATGTCATTTGGGTAACATATTTAGAATGTACAGATGCTCTATT
This sequence comes from Notechis scutatus, assembly GCF_049901735.1. NCBI lineage: Eukaryota > Metazoa > Chordata > Lepidosauria > Squamata > Elapidae > Notechis > Notechis scutatus. Next base: position 119,426,848 of record NC_142012.1, read on the forward strand.
TTAGTGAGGTAAAAGGAAAACACTACTTCCTCTTAATCCTCTTCCCATTTCTTTTTCTAATCAAGATTTAATTTTAGATGATCCATACTGATATAGGCCAAGAATGTGCATGAGGTATTTTGGAAGGGAAATTAGATGAATGTTAACTTACTGACTTTCAGTATAACTCCTAATGTTTTGGTTTTTTTTAGCACTGAAGGATTATAGATGACTTTGGCACTATAGCCTACATTCCTGAAATACAAAAGACAAAAATGTAATAGAATTTTAAAAACATAACAGTTTTATGACTTTTTTTCCTTGTGTTTTCACCTGGTATTTTATGTACTCCCTGAAATAATTTGTCTGGAGTTCTTTTAGTTTTGTTAAAGAGGGTGTAAAACAAATAGATAAAATGTGTTTTCCACTGCCAAAATCAAAATACTTCATATGTAGTTGTTTGACACTTTCATTCATGCCATTCTAAATACAAAAACAACAACAACCAAAAAACTATTCTTATAGATATAAATCTAGTCACAGGGTTTGAATATCAGTTTCAACTTGTCTTTGCCCTTTGATATCATTAGTCATCTCTTTTAGCCTCCAATTTAATATAGACATCCAGTTAAGACTGTTCTACTTAGCATTTGTATTAATAATTTCAAGCATTTTTGCCAGCATCCCATTTATTCATTTTGGAGATAATTATTCATTAGTAGAATGGAACTAATTGGGGAAAATATTATTTCCAATAGTGTCCATATTATATTGCCTCTTCCCAAATTTGTTGGTGGTTTTTTAAAATCGTTACAAAAACCCAAAATAAATGAGAGTTATTTGGTACATTGAAGACATATTATAGATAAATTGGTTCAATCTATGAACTAACAATCATCAACTTTCAGAGGAATAAATTGCAAGTCCTGTTATCCCTGGACTTTATACAAAAATGATGTTTGTGTGATTTCATTATAAACATCCCACAAAACGTAGATAATAGTATAATAGATAATATGTTTGCATAAGATGTAGACATAACAGAAATCTTTAAATCAAGTTATACTATTTACATGAAATTTTTTCCCCATACTGGGGCTAATTTTGCATCTTTTAGCTGGAATATATCAACATCATTTGTCATATAATTAAATTTTCAGATAGATACTAAATATATTTCCATATCTATTTAAAACTCATCTATCATTTTATTTCATTGTTTTTATTGCATTGTGGAATAAAACAGGTCCAGCTACAATTCTACAGACTAGACTCAAATACATTATTTTTCTAGACTGAGTCAGTGAAAATGTTCCACTGAGCAGATTTTAGTTCCTCCAAATTTGTAACCAATTGAAAATAATCCTCACTGGGGGACTCGATGTACATGTTAGCTGTAAACTGAAACTTGATTAATGCATTAAAGATATAATCCACATGTTGAGAATGAGTTTTAATTGTAAGCCTGATGGTTGAAAACCTGGCCTATTTTTTTTAGTGACTTGTTGATTCCCCACTGTTAGATTTTTGTAATGTTTTGCTTCATGAAAAGTTACACTCCCAGTAAAGACATTATCTTTTTACAAATATTGAATTCAGTATGAGAAATATATTTCCATGACACCAGCTCCTGGAGTGCACATGCACTAATGGAACATGGACACTCTCTTGGAATAACCACCTCCCCAGAATGAACTGGATGCCCTTATCTTTCTCTTAATCTATCTGTTTCTAGCATATAGCATAAAGTAACATCAAATAAAGTAAGGAGTATCAGAGATTATGTAATTCATTGAAAAAGTAAGGTCTTGAAGGTCTGATATTCAATGCTAAAGCATCCATTCCATAAAGTTGTTGGTTGAAGTATATTACAGAGAGATAAAATACTAATAAAATATCTACCTCACTTACCCAGGTAAGTAAGTTAGTCCAATGAAACTGTTTCCCAAAGTACTGGAATTTCTAAACATGTATTAATTTTTGGAAGTCATATTATTACTATTATTAGATATTTTAAAACATATCCAGTGGTATGATAGTGTTCAGAAGGATCATAATTGAAGACTTTATAGTTAAGGTTATTAACTATAATTATTAATTTATAAATCAATTTAAATAATTAATCTGATTTATACATTAGTGTTCAAACAATGTATTAAAACTCAATAGCCAGATATTTGAATACTTATGCTTAAAACTTTTTAAAAAGTGTTATGAAACTTTAAACTTCAAAATGGATACTAAAAAGTGAGTGCATTAATAAGTATGATTATTAATATGGTAATCGCTATTTATAATAAAATTAATGAAATTCCATGTATGCAGGGGGAAGTGAAAAATGATCCACTGAGATACATTGTTTCAGATTTTTATAATATGACAGGTTTTCTTAAGCTTAATTTAAACATCATTTAACTTAGATTACTTCAGATTTATGCCAGTTTTAAAGGTCAAAGCCTTAATTCTAGCAAATGTTGAGAAGCGATGAGGTCGGAAATATAGCATTAAGATCATCAGTCTAGTAAGCTGCTAGTTATATGGATATTTATTGCAAATCTTGCAATCAGTACCTAATGAGGAGCTGTTGCCTGTGCAACAGGCTTTGGTATGCTTCATCTTCCATCAATGGATGATATTTATAAATATCCTCCTTTACTGGAACTGAAACTGGCAAGATAAGTTTTCCTAATATAAGATGCTGATGTGATTGTTTTGGCACAGCTCTGTTATTAAGGCTGTACATGTATTCTTACTGCCAGTGAGAGTGAGTCAGATAGAACTCAAGTATCCTGAATTAAGCTGCTAGTGTACGACATAAAGCACTATTGCACAGAATCCTTTCGGGAGGATGGTTTAAAATAAAAACCTGGTGCCCTTTCCTGTGCAGCATTTGGTTATGTGAAAGATCTGAAAAGCAATTAAGCTCATAACTCAATATTTCTAACAATGAATTTGGACAACCGTATTGGATATTTTTCATGTTATTTCAGCAACTAGAATTTCTGCTTCCATGAGTCATGATGTTACTTTGCTGCCTTATAGATGCCTCCAACCCAAATAAAACATTGGTACAGGTTTGGCAAAACAATTGGCCATAAAGAAAGCTTCAGTATTATACTAACAAAGTTTTCAGTTTTAATTTTTTTGGAGTCCGATTATTTAAATAATAGTATTAATTACTTAAATGTGTCCTCTAGAAATCAAGAAATCATTTAATTTTAATCTTCAACCTTATTATTTTCTGAAGTCCATTTTAATACTAAGGCCACATTGCTACATGTGAATATAAGAAATATAGAGTGAGGATAATATCTGGTTTATTGTAATGCTAAGAAATCAGGGATGTAGAATAAATCCATATTTTTTTTTCATATAATAAGAACAGAATACTATCCATAGTCTCAAAACACAAAAAGTAGATAACTATAAAATAAGTCATATTGATAAGCCTTTGGAATTCTTCTGCAGCTTTTTTCACTAGATGGGAATTATGTGTATCCATCGGTGTAGCTGTCAGGATATGGGAAAATAATCAAGGATAACTGTACAATAATTCTCACAATTATAACAGATAGAAGTCCAATATTAGTGGTGTTATTTTTATAGGAAATAAATTTGATTTCTTTTCTTATAGCATTGAACTATTGCTAATTTTGAAATGACTTTTTGATGTAATTTTCACCTCTTGGTTGGATACAATGTAGTGTAATGTATAATTGCTATTGTTTATTGATTTTACAGTCATATTTATTAAACAGATTATGTCTCTAAAGGAAAGTATTGGATTGTCAGTTATTAATTTCTCTCCTTAGAGTGTGAGCACAAATATTTTTTTTTAAATGTAATCTAATCTACATAAAATACTAACAAAATTACAACTGTGCCCTTGTTTATCATCATACAATAGAAGCAATTTCCATACGACAATTCCAAATACTTTGGTTATCAAAGTCAATTTTCTCTACAATTTAGCTTGTTATATGATCCAATTAGATTCAGCTCTAGTGACAACATTGGCAAATGCTTGATAATTCAGCCTGTCATGTGTAGTTCTACCAAGTACAGTCCTATAATCAATATGACTCATCTTTCTATTCTTCTTTCCATGATAAATATAGTTTTCCCTCCCATTCATCCTCCATTTGCATCACATGATCCAAAATAGCCCAAATATCTATTAAAATATTCCAAATGGTCTTAAAATGGGACTTAAAATAGTCCCATGACTACTGCCCCAAAGGAATAGTCTTTATTGGGTATTGATTGATTTTACAAAATAACAGAGTTGGAGGGACCTTGGAGGTCTTCTAGTCCAACCCCTTGGTCAAGCAGGAAACCCTATGCCATTTCAGAGAAACAGTCATCAATCTCTTCTTAAAAATCTCCAGTATTGGAGTACCCGCTACTTCACTGATCACAATACTCTTATTAACTATCTAAAGAACCATAGTATGAAGGTATGTTATTTATCTTGCTCTTGCTTGGTATTCAGGTTTACAGCTATACAATAAAACCAATATAACCAATAAAAGACCATTGCTCTTACCATTTTTCTTGGAGGTGAGGAAACAGAGGGAGTATGCACTTTCCTCAGGATATTTATCACCAGGGGAAACCATAGAAGGAAACAGTTACCTATATAATAATGGCATAGGTTTACTAAATCAAAATTAAGACAAAATTGTTCCTCAATATATTTCTTAGTTCCAGTACAATTAATCAGATCTACGCATCATGGAAAACAGGATTTTCTCAGTTCCTATAAGCAGAGATTATCTAAATTAGTAATCAGATATGTACCAAAATTATTTCACAGCTCCTTGATTTCAGAAGTATTTCCTAAAATGGAACACATAGAAAAGAAAATGAGAAAAGTAACAGAAAAAACCCCCAGCAAATAAACATATGCATAAATGCTTTTAATGCTCTATTCATATTTCCTTATGAACTTACATGTTTCCCCTTTGGTTTATAAGCAAGTGTTGGATTCTGACCTCATGATTTTCATCAATCTTGTCATGAAATATTATTGCAATTTAGAAGGCAAAGAGTGCAGCCATCTAGCTGTTCTTGATCATGAAAGCTGTTGTTATGACTCGTGGTATTTTTATGTATCAGTCATTCTTTAATATTCTCATCTTTGGCTCACCATTGTTTTAGTCCATTGGTGTCAAACTCAATCATGTCATGTGACGTGACGTATTGCAACTTTTTTGCCTTTGCAGAGCCAGGGTGGGCATGGCCTGCACATGATTCAACCAGTTCATGGGGCACCAGGTGACACCCCTGTATTTAGTCTATTCTAACATGTTGTTGCATTCCCATGCATTTCTGAGTTCAGGTAGTTTATATGTATGTTTTAGTCCAAAAATCAATAATACAATTAAGCTTATTAACCATCATGATCACTAGAAAATATAATTGGCTGGGCAAGCAAGCAAAAGTTAGACATGGATTCTATCTGGTTCACCTTGGCTTCTATGTCTCTAAAGTATCTTTCCAATTAGTCTGGTTTTAAAAAAATACTACTCATTATCTTGTTTTAAGTTTATCATTGCCTTTCTCATTAGATTTACCTCTTTACTTCTTCAATATACTATTCATTCTTATTTTTGATCCCAGGAAACCAAACTATCTACCATTTTAATTTTTTTCACTGTTAATAGCGTTTTTATCTAAGCATGATAGCAGACAGTAACTTTGTCCTCTTAATATTAAATATTAACATTTTAATAAGTTTTGCTACTTTTTAAATCTGTTGATTAAATAAATGGCATTGCCTATATATTTAAAGCAGTTAGCAGTTTAGCCTTTTACATTGATTCCAACTGTCAGCTTTTCCATTTTCAAGTTTGTTGAATAAGTTGAAAAGATAAGAGGACATATATATTGTATACAAGAATATATATTTTTGTCTTATTCCCCTTCCTATTATGAAACATTGTTTTTGCACTTTATTTTTTCACTGTAAAGTTTCTTTAAAAATAATTCAATATTCTATCTTGATTAATTTATGTGCTCAAGTCAGTGCTGACTTTTGGTGGACTACATGTTTTTCTTGGCAACATTTTTCAAAAGTGGTTTGCCTTTGATTGCTTTCTAGGACTGAAAGACCCTGCCTGCTCCAACACCACTCAGCTGAGCTGAAGCTCAAATTCTCTGTCTCCTAGTTTGTAGCCAAAAGCACCACATCAAGCTGGTTCCAACTAGCACATATATTAGTTTTAACTGATTCCACATTCTTGCATGATCTACAAAATGAAAGGCCTTCATATAGTCAATAAATAAAATACAAATCTTCCTAAATTCTTTTAATCTCTCACTAACCACCTTAAGGAAGCTGTTGTGGCCCGCTGGCAGCTAACAAAGCTGGCACCAGAGTCAGACAGTGAGAAGGTTGGGGAGGAACATGGGCCAGTCCTGGAGGCTGAGGAAGGCTCAGACAAGGGCTCTATGTCAGAGACAGAGATGGGGCAAGGGCAGTCTGGCCGTTATCAGCTGCCTTCGGAGTCGGACAGCAGTGAGGCAGGGGAGCAGCTGGAGCCAGTTCCCAGCCTGCACATGCGCACAGCTGCCAAAAGAAAAGAACAATTATGAACTAAGGGTCGACATGGTAATAAAGCCACAGGTGGATGGTGAATGGCCCCTCCCATAGGGATTAAAAGAGGAGCAAAGGGGAAGGGGACTTTTGCAAGAAACCATCCATTCATTGCAGCAGTTTGAAGATCTGTCTGTGCATCTCAGAGACTCTGTGCCGAGTCCTTCCTTGTCAGCACTGCGTTTGAAAATATTTACTTGGCAGCTCTCTTAACCACATCCTTGAAAGACTGTTTTTGTCTGTTTTTAAATGTATCCTTTTCCTTTTTTTTTCTTTCTCTTTCTTTGTTTCTTTCTTTCTTTCTTTTACATCTCTTCTTCTCTTCTCTTTCTGGTTCGTAAGACCGAGTGTTCTTTTTTTGTTTTTTTTCCCTTTTGTGTATGTAATGTCGATATGTTTTTAATTGTAAATTTAATAAAATTTATTTATAAAAAAGAAAGACTGTTTGTCAGGCCTTTGACTGAATTGAGTGCAATAAATTCACCTTTGTTTAATAAAAAGGGTTTTGCCAGGACAAAGAGTCTACTTAGTGCTTTTTGGGGAAGCCTAGGTCAAAGCAGAAGCTACCTGATTTCATGTTCCTCTCTCTTTTCTGCCACCATTCTGTTGATTTGGCTTTTTGTTTTCCATGTATGCTCTAATATTTTTTTGTAAGATTGTAAGCAAAACTTAACTTATACGATGATTTAAATAACAACATGGTAATTTTTATAAATTCTTTGTTTACTGCAGATATAAATGCTTATTTTTTTCTCTAGACTGTGGACTATGGTTTTATTTTATATTTGCTTACATATAGCTATTAGCAATTTATTTGCCACTTTCAATATTTCAACTTCTTTATCTTTAAACAATGCAGTGAATAAACAATGCAGGTAGCTTTCTACTTGGTAGATGATATATTGCTTGTCTCATTTCACTTTCTAGTTGAGATTTTCCGGAATATCAAATTATATTTCCATCTTTCTTTAAATTTTATTGCCTCAATGTCTCAATTGCTCTTGATTAATCCTCCCATAACTGTATATTTTACTGTGATTTCACCAATCACCTCTAACTTTTGTCTATTGATTAACTTTCGTTATTTGACATAACTTGTCTTATGCTACTTTTTCATTTTCCTTATTTTAGATATTGTTTTGAAAAAGCCTCTTCAACATCTTTTCTTCTTTCAAAGTTAGAAAAGTATGTTTTCGGCTTTGGTTTTCACCTTTTTAAAAAATTTCTTCCCAAAATTCTTCTAGTTTTTTTATGCATAGATTGAATGTATTAAATCTATTCCTTATATTGATTTATTCAATCTTATTCTCAATCTTGTAAGTCAAAATGTTCTTGAATACTTACTATATTTAGATTTCTAAAATGATTCTACATATTTGATGCCAATAATTCATAGTTAAAATCTGTACATGGAAGTGTCCAGGCTGAGTGGCCTACACTTCTCCAATTTCTGGTTCCTACACTGCATTCAGTGTTGAACTTTTGATTTCTATTTGTGGATATTGTATTTAAGTTGTTTAAAGCAGGAACAAAAGTCAAAGGAGCCACTTAGCAAAATTTTGTTAGCCTATGGAAAAATGTGGTGTTGTTTTAATTTGCAGAAGGGATATTTTCCTACTTTTATTTTAATTTGATTTATATAGGTATCCTCAACTCATGACCATAAGGAGACTGCCTATTAAGGTTGGAAGTCATGATGGCCATTAAATGAAGTGCCCACATAGCCACTTTCCCATTCCTGCTCTTCCTGATGCAGTCATTAAGTGAACTTGTGGTTCATTAAGTGGAGCATAAGCTGCCTCAGGGCTTTGGCTCTGCCCTGGCTTTCCAAGACCTCACTCATTGCTGAGGAACCCTGTATTACACTTCCTGCCTTTCAGAGTTACTACACCCTCCTTCTCATCCTATGTCACCTATCACAAATTTACCTTTTGAAGATCTGTGGAGCTTAAATTAGGGAAGACCACTCCATTCCTGGGCCATATGGTACAATGCCAGAAGCAGTTATCATTTTTGGAGTGGATGCATTGCACTGTGGACACATCAAAAATAATGGCTACATCCAAGATCATCCATGTGACTCAGGAATGTAGAAGTTTGCTCTGTTTCCTTAAAAGCAAGCTCTGGTCTACTGCAGACCTTTCCAGAGGTAGGGATGCAGAGCATGTATCTTTGTTCCTGAGCCACATAGATTAATCCCGTAAGCCATTGCCATTTTCAGAGTTCCCACATTTCAATGTGGTCATCCCAAAAAGGACAGCCACTTCTCAGTTTGCACCATACACCCTAAGAACAAAGTGGGATGTTATGCTTCCTGACAAAAAAGTCCTCGGTGGTCTGCAAATTTCACATTAAGGAAGAGCAAGCTGCTTCATTCCTGAATCAAATGGCATGATCTCAGCAGCAGCCACCATTTTTAGAGTGCCTACATTTCAATGTGGTTGCTTTGAAAATGGCAGCTGCTTTCAGGATCACACCATGTGGTCTAGGAAAGGATGCCCTGCCCTTCTTTCCTAAACTGAGCTTCAGCGATCTTCAGAAGACAAGTGAGGAGGAAGGTTTAAGGCATTGTGGGATAGGAAGTAGGCCTAAGGCTGCAGGAACCCAGTGGGGAGGAGATGAGGAGGGGGCTGCTCAGAAGTAGTATTCAGCAGGTTCTGACCAGTTCTGGAGAACTAGTAGCAGAAATTTTGAGTAGTTGGAGAATTGGCACCACCTCTGACTGGCCCCACCCCCATCTATTCTCCGCTTCTTGACTCCCAGCTGATCGGCTGGGTCTTTTGTTGCCCTGCACAGGACAATGGAGCTGGAAAGCAAGTTCATGGGGTGGGGAGGGAATAGGATTTTGCAGTAACCTTCCCCCAAGAGTGTGGAAGGAATGGAGATTTTACAATATCCTTCCCCTGGCTTGGGGTGGGAATGGAAATTTTACAGCATCCTTACCCTGGAGCGGAGTGGCAATGGAGATTTTACAGTATCTTACCCCTTGCCACGCCTACCAAGCCATTCTACCAAGCCACACCACACCCACCAAGCTACACCCACAGAACTGGTAGTAAAAAAAAATTGAATCCCACCATTGGGGCTGCTGTAGTGTCCCTGTGGTCAACCATAAGGGCAAATGACTGCAGTGGTATTGCAGTGGCCATAATTTTGAAAGTGGGCCATGAGTAGGGTTTTGGATGTCTGATATACCTAGGAAGATACTACTGTGTTTCTCATAAAATAAGGCTGGGTCTTTTTTTTTTTTTTTTGAGCCCCGAAAAAACAGCTAGGACGTCTTTTTGGGGGTGACTTAATTTCTTCCCCCGCTTCTATCGGCCGGTAGAAGTTGGTTCATGGTGAAGGGAGTGTGTGGGGGGCACTCGCCCTGAGGCCACTTCTACTGGCTGATAGAAGCGGCTGGTGTCTCTACCTTCTGGGAGCTTCCATCGGCCAATATAAATGGCTTTGTGGTGAGGGCAGTGCGCGTGGGCATTCGCCCCAAGACCGCTTCTACCGGCCGATAGAAGCGGCTGTTGACTCTGCTTTTGGGGACCTTCTATCAGCCTATAGAAATGGCTTTGTGGCAAGGGGAGTGCATGTGGGCGCTCGCCCGAGGCCGCTTCTACCGGCCGATAGAAGCAGCTGGTGACTCTGCCTTCGGGGAGCTTCTATCGGCCGATGTTCTATCGGTAGTAGATTGGGGTATTCTAGCCTAGGCCACATGCAGCGTGCTCCTAAAGGCAAGTTTTCTCCCCCCTTTCCCCCCCTTTCTCTTCACCTTGTGTAGTTTTAATGAACGATGTGAGAAATGGCAGGGAAACGCATGGATTAAATAGGCCTAAATTTTGGGGGCGGGGCTTAATTTCACCTCATGCCTAGAAATCATGCTGGGCCTTCCTATTGGTGGAGGCCATATTGTTGGAGAAACATGGTAGTAAGTAAGCTGTAAGTTGAGGAACACCTGTACTATATCCATAATGCTAAAAGATACTATCATATTTACAAAATATCCAGCAAATATTATTTTGTACTGTAGAATGCTTTATAATGTATTATTCAACAAAGCTTTGTTAATTTAATGTTCTTAAGGTATGTTGTTTCCCAGAGTACTAGCTGAGGTGAAGAAAGCTGGCTTTTTTTCTTAATTGTTAAGGGTTTAAGTGAATTTTTGACAACAGTTTTAGTTCTGACTCATAAATCATAGACATCAGGACAGTTACATCTGAATGTTCACCTTTCTTTGAATGTACATATAATTATTTATGACACTACTTGTGTATCTCCAAGCATTCAAGGCTTACAATGGCACCACTTGATGTAATAGCTAGTACAAGGTAGTGGGTTTTTTTGTAAGTTATTTCCTCACACAAACTCCTTTAGTTAATGAGGTACTGTCACAGAATTTATCACAATGGAAAATAATAATAAGACAAAATAATGACTAAAGTGTAAAATATAGCAAGATTAAAAAGTGGAGAAAAATGTTGCTTGAATATCTCTTAAAAATTGACAAGTGTTTTCTTCTAAAGCAAATCAAAATATTAGATTAGATTAAATTCAACTTTATTGTCATTGCCATGGATACAGGCAATGAAATGCAGTTAGCATCCAACCAGATGTTCATGTAACAGCCATGAGCTGCTGTTTTTTTCATTCTCATAATTTGCATTTTCCCTTTTTTCCCCTCTCTGCTGGCAAATTATTATTACCTTGTCAGAGTACATGTGTACAATGAAATTGGCTGAACCTCCCTTCATGCACCTCCACAACTCACAGTGAGGACAGAAGTCCCTAACGCAGTTCCAATCTTATCACACTATTTGACCTTGTTGCACAACACACCATCCCCACAAGTCTATCATACTATGTTGACATGAAGTTATTTTCCGTTCAGAAGTCTGACAGCCCATGGGTAGAAACTGTTCTTCAGCCTGTTGGTGCAGCTGGCTGTGCTTCTATATCTCCTACCTGATAGTAGGAGAGTGAAGAAGTACTGACTGGGATGTAGTCATCCCTGAGAATTTTCCTCACTCTTCTAAGGCAGCAAGCCCTAGAGGTGGTATCAAGGAACAGCCCACAATGTTTTGTGCTGTGCTCACCACCCTCTGTAATGTCTTTCTATCTGAGGCTGTCAAGCCAGCATACTATACCATAATGCAATATGTGAGGACCCTTTCTATTGTAGACCAGTAAAAGGAGATCATCAGTCATTGTTCCACTTTATTCTTTCACAAGACCCTAAATGGAGTTTCTGTTGGACCTTTCCATCCACCTGGGTTATGTTGATTTTCCAGGTAAGATCATCACTGAGATAGACTCCCAGGAATTTAAAGGAGGAAACTCTCTCCACACAGCGCCACTTGATGTAAAGTGGGGCGGGTTCCTCTCTCTCCTTCTGGAAATCTAACACCATCTCCTTTGCCTTGCTCATGTTTAAATGCAAGTTATTTTCTAGGCACCATGAGGATAATTTTTGAATATCCCCTCTGTATGCTGTTTTGTCTCCATCTGTAATGAGACCCAATACCGTAGTATCATCTGTGTACTTAACAGTGGATGGGTCAGATGATACACAGTGGATGGGTCAGATGATACACAATCATGTATGTACAATGAGTACAGGTATGGACTGATCACACAGCCCTGTGGAGAGCCAATGCTAAGCTTCAGGGAGGTGAATACGACAAACTCAGCCCTGACTGTTTGTGGTCGGTCCCTCAGAAAGTCTTTGATCCAGTCACAGATGGAAAAGAGACAGTTCAAGTCAGCTTTTCGATAAGGATGCTTAGCAGAATAATATTGAAGCCTGAGCTGAAGTCAATGAAAAGCATCCTCACATAGTTTCCGGGTTTCTCCAGATGGTTCGCTACAGAATGTAAGGTAGTAGCTATGGCATCGTCTGTCGACCTGTTTCCCCTGTAGGCAAACTTATGTTTGTCAGAGTCTGGTGTGAGGCAGTCCTAAGGTGTTGGAGAACCAGTCTTTCAAAGCATTTCATCACTACTGATGTTAACACAATAGGTCTGTAGTCATTTAGACAGTTAATTGCTGTTTTCTTGGTTGGTCATATACACAGAAGTGAAAGAACTGGGGAGAAATACACATCCCTAATATTAAATATCCATCTGTAATGTTCAAAATATAAAAATTAACTGGACTGCTATCATGTATGTATGCATGTATGAATTATTGAAGAAATGGATACCGTATCCATATCCAACTTTTTAGTATATCAATTCCATGAACCACATTTTTGGAGGGAGTTATTTGACATTCTGTATTCTGAAATACTGTTTCCTCCTTCTGGCATCTCTAGAGAAATTATGTGTCAAAAAATATCCAAGTCTTCTGCTTCAGTTTCTCTGTACTACTTTTTCAGTACTGATATTTTGGCCTTTTGTCTTATTTTTTGCATAAAAAAAATCTTCCCCAAAATTTGTATATATATTTTATGTGTGTTTGTAGTGGTATGTTCATCCATGTCAAATAAAAAAGTCTGGATGACTAACAATACCTTTAAAAAATAGAAGCAATATAACATCATTATAAATAACATGTAGAAGTCAAGAAAACCAACCAACAACAATTAGCATAACCATTATATGGGCTTTACAAGGCCCCAAGCTCTAGAACAAAACCAGGTCTTCAAAATCTTACAAAAATACAGTGGGGTCAAAGTGCACCTGATTTCTGGGGAACTATGTTCCAGAGGACTAGCACTGTGTCAAGGCTAGACCTGTCTGTCTCTATCAACATTGACTGGTATCATCCCCATAAGAAGAAAGTGTTGTCTATCCAAATATCCAAAGCCTGTCCAGAAGAATATCATGGTTGCTGGTATCAAAAGTAGATAAGAAATCAAGACAAACAAGGACAAATAACCTGTTCGCACCCTGCTCCTATCAGAAGTTATCCAAGAGTCAATTCCATATCCAAGTCTGATTCCTGACTGGAAAAAGGAAAGGGAAGACTTGAAACCTAATAAAAATTGTCTAGAACAGCCAGATCCAGGAAGGAACTTTTGGTAATATATGGTAAATGGTTTTGTCCATACTTATTCTTAATGCATATGATTATTGTGCTTAAGATGTAAATTTTGTCCAGATTTTAGTATGTAATAGAACATACAGAACATATTGATTTTTGAAGTATAAGTTCATGCCAAATATATTTCTTTGTCATTGTATTGGCAACTCCTTGCTATTTTTTTTAAATCTAGACCATTGCATATGCCAAATATTCCTAAAGAAGACAAATGACAAATGTGTCATGGGTATTGTATAGTTTGCTATCTTCAGGTACCTAAATAATGCTCACCTAATAATCATATGTAGCATTGTATGTCTAAAGGATGAGATATAAATATATGAACAAGGCACAATTTTTAATAAATGAAAGGGTTCTTTAAGATCAAACATTTTTTAAAAAATATTTTAAATATTAAGTTGATTCTACTTCAGATATCATGTCTCATTTCATACTTGATCTTCTTCTTGGCAGTTGCTTTCCTGGAAAAAAAGAGAGAGGGAGAGGAAGGGAGGGGGAGAGAGACAGAGAGAGAGAGAGAGAACTTTCAGAAGGAAGAGACCAATGGCTACTTTGGCCTCATTAATGCAAAAGAAGGTGAGAAGTAAATAAGGGAAAGAGCAAGTGCGGATGATCTCAAATTTGTTTGTTCCAATTCATTTTCTTTTGACATAGGGCAGGAAATGTAAAATCAGGTAATTTTCCTTTCAAGTACATGTTATTAATTGATAATATAATTTCTGATTTATTTATATAAATTCCACATTTATTATTTTTATATATAAGTCAGACCAGGGATGTCAAACTTGATTTCATTGAGGGCTGCATCAGGGTTGTTTGACTTCATGGGGCCAGGGGCAGGACATGCCTGGGAGCATGGTCATGGTGGTCATGGTCATAGTAGGCATAACATGGGAATCATGCGGGGGGGGGGGACCTGTGGTGGCCAAGTGCTAAGGCAGGACTTCCCGTCATCTCATTATACAGGTAAGCCTCAAGTACGAATGTAATAGAGTCTGCCAATTACATTCGTAATCCGAGGATTCATTTGATTGAATCATGCTAAATGAATGTGATCACTCCCTGCTTTCCCAATGCATTTGTTAATCAAATGTGCAGATCATTAAATGTACATGACATATCTCAGAGTGGGAAGAGCATGCGGTGGCCTAGTGCTGCAGCAATCCATTCAAGACCTCCCCCAATCTGCTGAGATACCTTATGCTACCCTGGGGTCCCCACAATTGATTTCTCCCATCCTGCCCCACTGGGTCCCCACAGACTGGGCCTGCTTTGCTAGTGTCCCAGATTCCACTTACTCCTCCTCACCCCATTTCCCATGGATTACTTACTTTTTGAAGATCTCCAGAGCTCCAGAAAAGGCTGACACATAGGCAGAAAAGCCAAAGTGTTTTATTCAGATGATGACAAAGTTGTAAGAATGTGAGATGTAAGGAAAACATTTTCACCAGCTTCTGTATAAAAGACTTTGGCTTGGAGCCATGTGGTCAGCTGGTAGTAGAAAAGGCATCAACTGGGCCACAACAGCTTCCTGCTTTGGGGATTGAGGTAGCAGTAGCACCCAGTCAACTAGGAGTTTGCTTCCTTTGTATTATCAGGTGAACTGCAAGCCCCTTGTTGATTGGCTGCCATTCCCCAATCCCTGAAGCTACTCATTCAAACTAGCCAGTCAGCAGGAGGCTGCTCGTTGTCTGCCAGATTGGTCAGAAACTAAGCCTGCAGGCTCTCATGGCGGAGAAGTGACTTTTATTCAGATGGGGAAAGCTGTTTTCCTTACATCTCACATTTTTACAGCTTCACGGGCGTCTGAATAAAAGACTTTGACGTCTCTGCCATGTGGGTCAACCTCTTCTTGAGCTCTTCGAAAAGTAAGTATAGTAAAGCCATGGGAATGGGGTGGGGAGGGCTGGAGGCGGCTGACGGAGGCACCATTTCAGCTATGACAGGCCTGGGGAGGCCTCTGGAGGCCTGAACAGAGCCTTGGAGGGCTGGATGCAGTCTACAAAGGCTCCATTTTAGCCCCTCCCCCATTTTGGCCAGCTTCAGGAGGCTGTACAGGCCAAAAATGGGCCTTGGGAACCACTAGCAGAGACATCACAGGCTGGTCCTTTGCTATTTCCAGGCCAGTCCCACAGGCCAGATCTAATTACCTGAGGCTGAATCTGGCCTGTAGGCCTTCAGTTTGATATGCCTGATTCAGACTGAGAACATAGCTAATACTCCTTCCTACTCTTATTTTGTCTACGACAACAACGAACTTGTAAGGTGAGTTGGGCTGAGAGAATATAACTGACCCAAAATCATCTAGTTGACTTTCATTGCTAAGGCAGGACTCAGAATCTCTTGATTTCTAGCCTGATGCCTTAAGTACTAGAACCAAATGCCTCTTAAAACACACAAACACACAAACACACAAACACACACACACACACACAGAGTTATTAATTTACAAACTCGAGGCCCCACAAACACATAAACCCCAAGACTAAGACCAAAACAACTTTTTAAGTGTTTTTTAAAATGCTAAAGAGAAATATCACTGTCCATATATCTTGTTTGTGATCTACAAGGTATATTTCCTCAGTCTCTTAACATGACAACATTTAATAGAAGGGACCTGAAGCAAACCCACTCTGTCAGAATATGCATGGTGAGCAGAAACAGTTGGAAATAGGCAGTTCCCCAGGTATTCAGGCCCTAGTCCATGAAGAACTTTATAGGTAATGGTCAGCATCATGAATTACATCTGGAAAACAATGCTGATTGCATAGCAGTAGTGACACATGAGCATGCTGCGAGCTATCCATTACTATACATACTGTGTATTTCACCAGCTATAGCTTTCAGATTACCTAGATGGCAAGCAGATGTGGAGCATATAGAAATAAAGCAGTCACATGATTACCAGGGTATGTGTAGCTAGAAATCTAGAAAGCTATGCACCAGTTTAAAATGGGAAACTTTTATCCCATTCAAGACCAATGATGGAAATTTTCCTCATCTGAAGGGTATGTGTCTGTGTCAAACACCACCAGTAAGTCTGGGCAGGATTGAACTAAAGCCTGTTCTGTGCCTTCAACACCTGAACAGCCTCCAGACACTGGATCAGTACATTGACAGATTCATCTGCACAGCTCAGAGTTGAGCTACAAAACTTAGTATCATCAACATACCAATGATAGTAAACCTAAACTTAAAGATGACCTCACCCAATCCTTTCCTGTAAATGTGAAATAGCAGAGGGGAGACTGCCAAGCCCTGAAGCACCCCACAAATGGGGGATCACAGGCATGACATTTCCTTCATTAACATCAACCAACCACTGGGGAAGGGAGTGAACCACTGCAACTCAGGGTCTCCAATTCTCAATTTTCACAGAAGGTCCAGAAGGATATTGTGAGTAATGTATCAAAAGGCACTGAGAGATCATTGAGTATCACAATGGATACTTTGGGGCAGACATTCCAGTTGCCCCAAAGGTCATCATCAAGCATGGCTGTCTTTGAACTATATCCCAGTTTGAAACCCAACTGAAATGAGTGCAAATAAATAAATACACAGTATACAGTATCTGTTGATAGTTTGGGTACTAAGGAACAATATATGGATCGATCAGACACAGATACTCACTGGATTAACATTAAACAGTGTATCTTTAGTTCCTAGCAAAAAAAATGCATATTACTGATTTAAATAAGGCTCATGTTAAGACTTATATACATGTTCCCACATGCACACGTTTATACAAACATCTGGTATATATTTTTTAGTTTTCTGAGCAAAAGTGTTACCACAATAACATCCTTTTGAAAAACATCAGAAGAGTAGAAAAAATATCAAGACTTCTAGAAGAGTTGCACTAGTAAAAAATGTGTGGGACGTTGACTCTTCTCTCCCCTGATATCCAAATAACTGTCCAAATGAATAGCTTTGTACTGCTGTATCCATGTTAAATGTACATAGAACAAAATACTACTGTGCTATCCAATGTAAAAGATGAGTATTTTTATTGAATACATGTTGAAGTGCATAAAGGTTCCACTAACACTTTCTTTATTGGTTTTTTTTGTACAACCATATGATGATGAAAGTCAAACCAATCAGAACACTTTTCAATATTTCATATCATGTAAGAGAACAGAATAAGCAAAGTCAAATCATGAGTTTTAAGTTTTACTTTGGTTTTGAAGCATTGAAGACATTCCATTCTACAGTATGACTTATTTTAATGTAATCGAAAATCATCTATGAATAAAGATGGCAGAGTAGTTGAAACCTGAGCTGGAGAATATTTATTTTTCATTCTGGAGCCAGGTGATGCTTGAAATGACATTACTTTCCATTGTTCAAATGGAACTCCGCAGGTATTTTCAGACCTAGCGGTAGGATTAAAGGATTTGACTTTCAAGCCTTTGACTTTGGGATCTTTGGAACATTTTTCTACTTTCATGATGGACAGAAAACTGTATTGTTAAAAAATATGCTTATTCTAGTACAAGGTGCCCCGAGGAAATCTGTGCAATTTCAAATTTTGCCTGCCAAGAAATAAAAAGCTTCTATTTCTCACAATGAGAATAAGCTGAAATGACAAGGAGTTTGTCAGAATTCCCGGAAAGAAAAAAATAGTAAATATATCAGGGATATTAGGGGGGGAAATTAGTAGAGTCATGCTCTTTTACAATTACTTCATTTTTTGCCTGTATTTGGTCTTATTATGCTAGGTATCATGGTTTCATTATGCAGGTATCTTTGGTCAGTTACCAGCTGCTGAGCTTCCAGCTCTCAGAAAGTTGTCTAATTCCTGTTTTATATTACAGTTTTATACATTCTCATTCAACCAGTAATGATTGGTGTTGTCTGCTAAATAAATATGACCTAATCTTCCATTATTTTACTTTTTATCATGTAGGTTAAATTGTTTAAAGCCTTTGAATATTGCAGAATGTTAAGCAATGTGTCTTTCTCAAGGTGCCAAGGAACATAGTTTCTTATTTATGAAGTGCAAAAGATGCCTCGCAAAAGAAGGAAGTGATGCATTTTTAAATAAGTACTTTTATGAGGAAGGAGTGTTACATATGTTTGCCATCATGAGATATTTATAACAATAATAACAGCGGTGTTTTTTAAAAAAAAATCTAAAAAAATAAAGCTCATTAAATTTATAGGAGTTATTCCACACTTTCCAATTTGGCATATGTTTGCAGTCTTATTTATGCTTATGAAATTATGAGTGATTTCCAACTTTGTGTACCCTTCCTGGAAATTTGATGGAGAGACAATTGTAATATTTATTTAATTTTTAAATATATTCATCTGTTAAATTTATATGCCTCTCATGTCACTATTGAATGACTGTAGGCAGCTTGCAACAGCATAAAATGAGAATATAAAACATTAAACATTAATTGTAGCCTAGGGCATGCAACTGAGTTATTTTTACTTATCACAGGTGATGACTTCCAGGATCTTTTATAGTTCCTTCCCATCCTATGTTATCTATCCAAGCTTTAGTTTGTCAAACACATCTATATTTTTTAAAAATTATAACAGCTCTCAAAGTCAGAGCTGGTTAGAAAATAACAAGTTCATAAATTATCTCTCTGTATTTGTATATTTCCAAACATACATATTAGCCTATTAACTTTCATCTTAAACAAGGACATTTTTTTCACTTCACACATTTTTATTTAAAGAACCATGCTACTACTTCTTATTGTCTACATGGCTTTATGCCTTGATTTATTTTAAGCCCACCTATTACTGCAGAGATGGGATATTTCTAATCTGAAATGAAAGTTTTAATCGATTAAGTGTGCAATTTAATAGATTAGTCTTGGCAACCTTGTTGGCATATATATGGAAAAGAATATTGTAATACATCCAAAGAGCTACTTCTTGGTAAATATCCATAGGGTTTTGCTATAAAATGTGTGTGTAGTTCACCATCAGCTGGTGCAGCCGGCAGTGGAATTGGACAGTGTGGAAGAAAGGGGACCAGTCAGGGAGTCTGGAGAGGACTTGGATGAGGGGCTTGTGTCCAATGCAGGGATGGGAACAGGACCATCTGGGAGTGGGGTACTGCCTTCGGGCCCTTCAGAATCTGACAGCAGCGAAGCAGAGAACCTAGGGGAGCCTGTTCCCAGTGCGGTTGTGCACAGAGCTGCTAGAAGACAAGAGCAGCTGAAACAAAAGAGGCGACTCGGGAGTAAGGCTGGGAGGTGATTGCCCCTAAGGGATAAACGTGAGGCCTAAATGATGAAACCTTTGCAGGAAGCAAAGTATTTTGATCAGTTCCAAGTCATCCTTGAAGCTCTGTGTACTTTGGTTGTTTTTTTCTTGTACTTCGGTTGGTTTCTTTTATAGTTAATTGAATACTTCTGTTTTGGGCAGCATTCCACAGAAGTAAAAGGTGTGTGCTTATCTTGGGGATTGTTTAAGATTAGTGTCATGCCCCTGTTAGAGACTGACTCTGAGGGAGAGGAGGAACAACTGACAGGGAGTAGAAGTGTGGCTCCGGAAGTTGTGGAGGAGGCTGGGGAAGGGCAGAGGCCAGCTGTGTAGTCAGAGGAAGACCCAGGCCTATCTCCTCTCCATCCTAGGGCACACAGGGAGTAGAGGATAAGGGAGAGATGGGAATGGCATGGTCTGGGGGGGAGGAAAGGGCCTTGATCCTCTTCATGAGCTGCAGCTGTGAGAACTGGTTAAAAGGATGGACATGCGTATGGGCCAGTGCTGGAAATAAAGTGTGGAAATATCTCTAGTTTGTCACTCCTCTCTGAGTTTGGCGTCCTTCCCAGTGTGTGTTCCGATATCTGTGGACGTCTTCAAGCCTTTATCTTGCCTGGTTCCCTTAAATGTTTCAGTCTGGTTTGTGTTGCTTTTACTCTTTATAATTTATAAACATTTTTATTTTAAACGTCATTTCCTCCTTTCTGTAATTGTTTGTGGGGGTGTTTTTTGTCTCTAGTCAATGATATTTGGAGTGTTGAATCAAAGTAAATGAATAAAAGGGGCTTCATCTATTTTAGGGACTTTGTTTATTTTGTATCCCACCCTGGGTCATCACAATTAGTTCCCGCTGGGAATGAAAACAATTCCCAGCATTGCAATAAAATGGGTTTTGCTTTTAAAACAAGTTTGTGAATAATTACAATTTATGAAGCCTGGGTCAGAACAATTTGTAACACTAGAAATATAAAATGAAATTAAAATAAACTCTGTATCAAACATTGTTATACATGTATTGTTTCAAAATACCATATATTTTTTAAACCTGTCAGTCAAAGAACAATGAAATATTTCATGTAAGTTATTTTTAAGAGGAGATTTCAATAGATTTCCAACAGACATATTAATTCTAGTCCATGAGATAGCTGACATATGATGGAATTAAGTATTTCAAGCTATGTGGATTTGATTTTGGAGGATCAGGGAATTAGATAATCACTTAAATCTACAAATAAGAAAACTGAGACACCAATATATAAAATCTAGATTTAGCCTTGCCCTTCTGCATCCTGCATTCAAAAAATAGCACTAAATTGTCTGGATGGGTTTTTCCCCCCTATTGTTCTTCTTTTTTTTATACACTATAATTCTGTTTTAAACCATTTCCATATAAACATACAAAAACCTCTTATCCAATTTCTCTTTACTTCTCTTTACTCTTATTCAATTTCATTATTATTATTTCATCTATTTCTTTCTGACTTAGTTACCATTATTCTCATTCTATATTTCTGCAAGGTTTTATTAATTCTCCCAAAAAAAAAAAACATATACACACAACACACAAAACATAAAAAAATCTTTTTGGAAAGTAACTTAGCCCCAGGTATCTCTCTCTTCATGGACTTCGGTTATATTCATGCTCATCTTACATGTCATTACTTATTTTATTTACCATTCTGAATCTTCTATATTAACTTCTCCACACATTTCACTCTTCTTAATTCTATCTTAATTAATCATCTTAATTTGAGTCATTATATTTGTATCTTTTGTCCATTCTTTATTGTCCCTTTGTCTCGTTCCTTATAAAAAAAAAAAAGAGTTTCTCCTGAAATCACTAATCAGAGTATGATGCCTTTCTATCTCCCCCCTAAATTAATCAAATTAACATTTAAAATAACAACCAATACCCAATCCGATTCTGCTTGGTACGTTCTATCTAAATAGTACATCCAAAATAATTAAATACATAGTTAAACAATAGATCTAAATATTGCATCTTATAACATTCCCATTGCCTTGTCCAAAAAACAAATACTATAATAAAAATTTTATAATAACATCAATACCATAATCTTATTAAACTCTTTAATTAAAACTCAATATTCTAAGCCTACCCTCATATTATTAAATTTTAAAACCAATCATTATTAAACATTTCAACATTTTAATCTCTTATCAACTCTTAAACCATTTAAGTTTTCTATTTCTAATACAATGCTACAATATCATCTTATGTACCTTGCAAAATCTTTTTTGAAAAAATTATGCTTTACCCTTTATCCCTAAAAAAGATTCCTTTTTTCCCGTCTAGTTTCAAAACTTTGTAGCTTTTCTCCACCTTTTCCCTTCCTTTCTTCTCCCAACAAACCTTTCTACCCCCCCCCTTCTTCTAGCCTCTGCCTTACTGGCTTCCCTTCTCTGTCGTGTTCCTTTTCCCTTTTGTTTTCTATCATTATATTGATTTTGCACCTTATTTTTCCCTTTCTTAAGTGTTTTTTTAAATCTTAAGTCCTTTATTTCTCTTCCTTTCCCTCTTCCTTCTTTCTTGGTCGAATTCTGAGATTCATTAAAAATGGCTTCCTCTCCTTCTTCTTCTTCTGCTGTCTTCATCTGTTGTAATGTTTGTTGATAGTTAATAAGCGCCATTTCTAAAAAAAGGAAGGCTTCTTTCACACCATCTTTACCATTTTTTTTTTTTGCTTGCTCATATTCTTTTCTCAGTTCCTCAACAGAAAAAGCCATTATAAATCTTTTCTTTTCTTTTCCCCTTCTTTCTTCTTACAACAACCAGAATATTCCAAAAAAAAATAAAACAGTCCCAAAGTTATCAATCAGTCCAAACCAAGGCAGAGTTCTCACTTTCTCCTCCTGGGGTAGTATCAATCAGAAAAAAAGAAAGTCCAAATCTGTTTCTTAAAGTCTTATTGCAATATATTTCAGTCTTCAAATCCTTAAGGCATCTCCTCCAACAAAGTCTTAGCATACGAATATTTTTTTTTTAGTCCTCTCCCTTCCCACTCATCACTTAAATCCAGTTTTTACCTAAAAAAAATAGGTTTCTTAATATCAGCTTATTAATTCCGTAGGGAAGGAGAGTAAACTTTCCTTTCAGCACCACCAAACTGCCGCTTTTTTTCTCTTTTAGAAGGTATCATTCAGAAAGTCATAATTTTCAGGAATTTTGTTAAATATGTCTTAGAGTCCTGGGAACCAAGAAAAACTTTCTCTTTTCAAAAACTTTCTCCACTTCCTCCTGCGCATTCTTACCCGGCTGCCAGCTTCTTTGTGGCGGCCATTGCGGACCGCCGCTGCACCGTCTTGGGAAAAGGGGGTTCTGCCGGCCGGGGAGGGGGTCTGCAACACCCCCAAACCCCTCTCCGGATCCCCCCTATCTTCAGCTGCCCTGCAGGGCAGCCTAGCTCCGAACCCGTCCGGATCGGAGCACCAAAAGCGGCTAGCGCAGCAGGGATCGCGCAGCTTCGCAAATCCCTGCCGCTCACGAAGCCGACAAACCGGAAGTCCCCCCTATTGTTCTTCTTGTAGAGTTCTCGAAAGAAGGTGGGGGGGATCATGAAAGGAACTTGTTAGGGCTGTGTTCTTGGAAAATATTGGAACCTTTGCTAGTTTAAACTATATTGTAACTTTTGGCAATTTTCCTATGCCATTTACTGGACAAAAATACTGAACACCTTCCAAACTAGATATAGAGACAGAGATAGATAGATAGATAGATAGATAGATAGATAGATAGATAGATAGATAGATAGATAGATAGATAGATAGATAGATAGATAGATAGATAGATAGATAGATAGTAGTTTTTCAATTGCACATATTTTTTTAAAAATCCCACCTAATAGTCCTTTTTATCTTTTATTTAAAAAAACAAAAACAAGAGAGAAATGTGAAAGAATAAATGAGAGACCTTTTCATTAAGAAATAAAATGTAAAGTTTGACAAAACAAATAAGCTACTAAATAAAAGATCTTGAACAATTGTATAAAAGTAACTGAAAAAGATAACTGATGAAAGAATTGCAAGAAGCTAAACAATTAAGGTTACTAGAAGTAAAAGGACTACAAAGAAAATATAAATAGCTGAATAAAAGGATTTTAAACATATAAACAAATGAAGCAAATATTGATCTTATCAGCTTAGAAAAAGGAAAGAAACACAGAAAATATCAGCAGTAAAAGGGGTTAAATTGTTACATTTAAGATCAGAAATCACAGAAAAATTTAAAGAATATATTTCATGATTAATGAAGAAGTTGCTGTGAAGAAATATATTGAAATGTCTATAAAAATAATGACCAACATAGAGATATTTTAAGAAATCAGATAACTATCAAAGAAACAAACAAGACAATCCAAAAACTAGACTTGTAAAAGCAGATAGGCCCAGTTGGGCTAATAGAAATACAAAGAATTTGAAGGAAAAAAAAACCTGAAGAAACCACTGATGAACACATTGAATGAAATTAGAAGATTAAGGTGAGACTGACAACATGGAAAAAATCATATAGAATTTTGATTTACAAAAGCAGTGATGCATAGAAAACATAGTCCTACAGATCAATTTCTTTGTTGAATGTAGACAATTCACAAAAAATAGTTTGAATGCCTAAGGAAATTGCCTCAGATATAATACACATCAACCAAACAAGTTATATTCCAATAAAAAACATCACGGATAATAGTTAATCAATAGGAAAGTTTCCATTTCTATTGGCAGAATAATTCCCGGAGAAGAGGTCAAAGAGTGAGGCAAAAACATGTGTAAGTGCCAAAAAACAACTTTTATACAGCCAATGAAGCAGTCTCAGTAGGTTTTAAAATAAGCTAAGGTACCTTTTCCCTTATTATTTGTTATTTGTTTAGAAATATTGGCAGAAAAATATCTGAACTGACAAACAAATATCTGTACATAAAATTCAAGGAGAGCAATATAAGCTAAAATGTTATGTAAATTATATAGTATTAACAGAACCACAAGGCAGAACCACAAGAAAATAATCCATAGTTCTGGAGCATTCATTACAGAAAAAAAATCAGAATATAAAGTAAGCAAAAATAATCACAAACATTTAACATGAAAAGATTTCTCTTGCAATTTCATCTAAGAGGCAATTATCAAGAAATATATATCAAAACAATGCTGGCAAAATAATGGCAAGAAATAAAGATATCTTGAAAGTTGGAATAACTTAAAGCCTTTTTTTATCTATGGAAAGTCTCAGTCATCCAACACCATCAACTGAATCAAACACCATCAACTGAAGAAGCTTCTTGAATGAGAAGCAAAATGTCTTCAAAGAAAAAACCAGTAAGAATAGAATAGAATAGAATAGAATAGAACAGAACAGAACAGAACAGAACAGAACAGAACAGAACAGAATAGAATAGAATAGAATAGAATAGAATAGAATAGAATAGAATAGAATAGAATAGAATTATTTATTGGCCAAGTGTGATTGGACACACAAGGAATTTGTCTTGGTGTAAATACTCTCAGTATACATAAAGAAACGGTACATTCGTTAAGAATCAAGAATCATAACGTACAACACTTAATGATAGTCATAGGATACAATCAACAATCAAATCATACTAGGAAACAGTCAATATAAATCGTAAGGATACAAGCGACAAAGTTACAGTCCTACAATCACAAGTGGGAGGGGATGGGTGATAAGGAGTGATGAGAAGATTAATAGTAGTGCAGACTTTGTAATAGTTCAGTTTGTAAAAGTCCAGTTGCTTGTTGAAAAGCACATTTGGGTTAAGGCCTTTTTGGTTTAGATCAATTATAATTATCAAAAAGAATGTATTCCTCAGAATAAATTATTTTATTGAATGTTGCAAATTCTAATTCCAGAAAATTTTTTTACACGATTGGTAAGAAACAATAAAAGGAAGTTTATATGGAGTGGAAAAAATTTTTTAGACTCAAACTTAATGTTTTACAAGACTCAAACGATAAAGCTGACCTTGGTCTTCTGAATTGCAAATTCTATTACAGAGCAGGATGTTTGTCCTGGTTAGGAGAATGGATTAAATCTCCAAATGGTAAATGTCAGTATCAGGGGTGGGATTCAAAAATTTTAACAACCGGTTCTGTGGGCATGGCTTGGTGGTCATGTGACTGGGTGGACATGGCTTGGTGGTCATGTTATTGGCTGGGTGTGGCCAACTCAATATCACTCACATTGAGGCATGCATCTCCTCGCCTGGCCTCTCATGACTGTGGGGATGCTGCAACAGTCGTAAGTGTGAAAAATGGCCATAAGTCACTTTTTTCAGTGCCATTGTAACTTTGAATGGTCACTCCACATAAGCAAAGTACCAGCAAAGGAGGGGAAAAAAACTCCAGAGACATTCCTGAGACAGGAAGTCTAGTCCTGCCAAGAATGTAATAAGGGTTAATGGAGAGGCAGTTTCTGTAAGCAACACCAGAATGTTTCCTTCCTGCCTTCCTTACAGGATTAGGCCAGTAATTTCTTCTAACAACCGGTTCTCCGAACTGCTTAGAATGTTAACAACCGTTTCTAGTGAATAGGTTCGAACTGGTGGAATCCCACCTCTGGTCAGTATTGGAAGAAACTTAGCTTTCTTGCCTTCTCTGCAACCTTTTAAACTTTTAGTTTACAAGAGCGATTTCCCAAATTTTAAAGGGGCATGGCTGTTAAAATCATTTCTTTTTAGTTTAGTTTACTTTATTGTCATTGCACCTCGTACAACGAAATCAAACACCATCTTCAGTGTACATCATGACCATAACCATGAAAATAAACACAAACACACATCATTCACTCTCCACACATTGAACCGAAAACCCCCAACACCGCACCAACACTGCACTGTACATCAGAATTCAAAAGAGCTACTGCCCTCGGATAGAAGCTGTTTTTTCAGCCTATTTGTCCTTGTTTTTATTATTCTGTACCATCTGCAAGATGGTAATAGTTTAAAAAAAGGGTTCCGAGGATGAGAGGGATCTTTGAGAATGTTTTGAGCTTTCTTAAGGCAGAGGGAGCTATAAAGCTCTTCCAAAGAGAGGAGAGAGCAACCAATGATCTTCTGGGCAATGACATTAACCCTCTGGAGTACTTTCCTAACTGCCACTGTGCAATTGGCAAACCATACAGAGGTGCAGTGTGTTAAAATGCTCTCTATGGTGCAGTGGTAGAAGGTCACCAGCAGTTTCTCATCCAGTTGTTGTTTTCTGAGAAGCCTCAGGTAGTATAATCTCTGCTGGGCCTTTTTGACCAGGGCTGCAATGTGGGCACCCCAGGTCAGGTCCTCTTTAAGGGTAACACCCAGAAACTTAAAACTGGCCACTTGCTCCACTTGGTCTCTATTGATAAGCAAGGGCTGGATGTCTGATCTGTTCCTTCTATAATCCACTATAAGCTTCTTGGTCTTATTGGTGTTGAGGACCAAGTTATTGTCTCCACACCACGAAAGCAACCAGTCCACCTCATCTCGGTAGGCAGACTCATCCCCCTCAGAGATAAGTCCCATCACTGTTGTATCATCTGCAAATTTAGCAATAGTATTACTAGTGTGAGTGGGAATGCAATCATGCACATAAAGAGTACAGAGTAAGGGCCTCAATATGCAACCCTGTGGTATACCAGTGTTAAGAATAAGGGCTGAAGAGGTATGATTACCTAATTTGACCCTCTGTGAGCGGCCAGACAGGAAATTCATAATCCAAAGGCAGATTGAATTAGAAAGCCCAAGGTTCAGAAGTTTAGACACAAGTCTATGTGGAAGAATTGTGTTAAACGCAGAACTAAAATCTACAAAAAGCATCCTCACATAGCCCCTCCCACTGTTCTAGATGAGTCAGAGGGTGAAGAATGATGGCTATAGCATCCTCTGTAGATCTATTTTTTCTGTATGCAAGCTGGGGTTTATCAAATATATGCGGAAGACCAGAAATGATGTGCTGGCAGATATACATGACATCAAAATATTTTTAGCCAGATATAATTCCAAAACTATTATAAATCATATTTATTGGCATACAGTATATCTGTCTCATTCACTTCCCAGATACCCACCATATGATTAGAAAATCTGGTACCAGGCTTTCCTTTTTCAAAGAATAGACTCCAAAATTAGACTCCAAAATTAGAGAGTCCAAAATTATACCATCATTCACAATTAAATATTGTATAAATATTGTATAAATATTGTATAAATATTGTATAAATATTGTTTGGAGGTACCATGAAAAATCATTTGGGAATATTGGTCATCTCTTAGAATTTTGCTTTTTTTTTAACTTTACACAATTATACTTAAGAACTGCTATACATTTTAATTACCTGCAGACTTCAGTTAAATGGAACTCAGTGTAGAATCCCATTGCTAATTAAATTTCACTCGCTATTTCCTTCACCTGAAGGCCCTTAAAAAGATTGTGTTTGTTAAATGTCTTTCAGCCAAATAACCACTTATTTAATTTTAAACTAAATATTTTATTCATCCCCGGAAACTATCTTTTCTCTGTAGGGAGTGGGGGCAAATTGTTAATGGGATGTCATTTAGAAAATTTATTCACTACTTCTAGTTAAAAAGAAAAAAGAAAAATAAACCACTTATTTTTCGAGCAAAGATGTGTGTCTGTATTCAAGTGTAAGGGTTTTCCCTCTTTCCCTTCTAAACTATAACCATTTCAGTACTGATTATATAAAGGACAGATTGAGAATGTCTATTTCTGTAACAATTAATCAAAAACATAGCAGCTTCATTACAACTGAAAAATACTAATCTTTAAACATTTTTAATAATTCTACTTAAAGCAAATGCCCTCTCAATTATATTAGAATTAAATTGAAAGTATGCTTTAAGTTAAATAAGCAAAACAATTATATTTGTCGCTTTGAAATTTTATGTTTTCCACACTTTATTTAACAAGGAATCAGGTCTTTTTGTAATGTTTTGTATATTATTCTACATGATCCAGTACTGATTCTATTCTATGTTAGGGTAAAGCACATGTTTCTGAATATCTATGTATGCTTTTTTGTATGCAGCATTTCTGATATTCAATTAAAATATATAATGTGTGCATCAACCATGTTGATAGCTTTTTTGCATCTTTTTTCCCCTCATACTATAAATATCAAATAAGTCTGATGTTCAGTTACTCCATGTAAATTTCTAAAGATCTCTGTGTTAAAAGACAGCTTTGCTGCAATTCCTCTCTTCAGAGCATTAGAAATAGATTTGGGTTCCTAGTTGGAAAAATGCCAAGTAACACTTTAAATTACATAATAAATTAGACATTATTGGATCCAGCCCAGTCCATTGCCTCACTAAAAGGAGCTGCTAATCTTGTTGGCACTAACGTGGGAAGTAATCTGCTTGTAATTCTGTTCCGATAGAGATGCTGAGGGCACCAGTCAGTGTACTAGCTCTCCAAGGACCCCCTGAAAGAAAACATGAAAGTTGCAACTTTAGTTTAGACTGAAGGCAAGGCAAGATAAAAGAAAGTACCTTAATTTAATACATGGCATGGAAAACATGAATAGAGAAAAGTTTTCACTCTCTCTCTCACAGTATTAAATAAGGATCATTCTATTCCAGAGCAGTAACTATAGTGACTTCTACTGTATAGTGCAATATTAATGCAATATTTGTTTTTCAATTCAATTGTATAGAATGAGAAGGATGTGTGCTTGTGTATTTTTATGGTTATACTGTAATGTACACTAAAGATGGCATTTAATTTTATTGTACGAGGTGCAATGATAGTAAACTAAACAAAACTAAACTAATTGTCTAGTACTGTTTGCAGCAAAAATAGAGGTTTCTTCGGTGAATGAGGAAGACCCTCAAACTGGTCACACTCAACTCTTGGGAATGTCTCTTTGTTCTCACTGTTGGCAAGATTAAATTTCTCCTTTGAATTATTCATATTATTCTATTATCAGTAATTATTAATTCTGCTGGCTGTAGGTTGCTATTTCTAAATCATAGGCAACATAGATTAATATCAGCAATTGAAGAACATTAGCACAAATCTTTCCATATTTTTGAGATTAGATAGATAGATAGACAGATATGTTGTGTGCATGTGTATGTGCATTTATATGTATGTGTGTGTAAACATTCCAATTTTATATTTGTTTAACTTATATCTGTTATTATCAGTCAAACGTTGGCAGTTTACTGAAATTAAAAGTACGATATACAAGCAATTTTACTATAACACAGTAGAAAAAATAAACTAGCCTAAGAACTTAAATTGTAATGCAACTATTCATAACCAATTAAAGGCTCTTTCATTAACTAAAAGCATTCCATAATTATTTCATTTTCAGAAACATGAATAATATTAGTAATGTGGTATATAACTGATTTTTAAAGGGAGACAGTTCATAACATAGGATATTTTTTTATATTTTTAAATTATTCTACATTTATTATTGTGGTTCCCAGCTAGGTGGCCACAACAAGTGAACTTTGACTGAAGCTAGAGAGTTAAAAAAGTCAGACTAATTAGTAGCTGATAGAAAACTAGCAGAAAACACTAGGTATATAGTTCAATTAGGAAATTGGTATAGGCTTTTTGAAAATTATAAAATAAGTATGGAGTTTAACTGGTTAATGTGGAATATAAATGAGATAAAAGTCTCCCCAAAAGGAAAAGCTGAATATAATTTGTCTACATGAAACGCATATAAAAAAGAATAAAAAATATTCGATTTACAGATAAGAATGCATTTCAGCTGGTATAAGCAAGAAAAAATGAGTTGTTTTGTATATAAATCCACAATTGCAAAGCCTTTATGAGAAGGCAATTTATACAGCAGAACATCAAATTGAGAACAAAAAAAAAATGTTTTTAATGTATATAATTTTTATTTTTTTTTTTAGAACTAATAAAATCCCAAGGGAGAAAAAACATTTCATGGCAAATTAAACTTCTACTGTGTTAACTCTCTATATTAATAGTAAGAGCAATGGAAATAAAATTAATTTCATCAATTTAGGACTCTGAGATAACAAATAAGAGAAATGTCTAGCTTAAAGATTGAGAAAGGAGATTGAAGAAATGATACTAAAATCACAAAATGACAAAACTATGCCAATTAATAATGCATGTATTCAAATAATATTTCACCAATACTATGCAAAGTTATATAAGATATAAAAAAAATTGCATTGGCAAGGGTAGCTTAATATATATAAAAAACCAAAACTTATCAAAGATAAAAGGTATTCAAAGATAAACAGTGGATGGACCAATAGGGAAAGGGAAATTTGTAAAATATGTGAAGATGAACAAAAGCACAACTCATTGTTCAGATGGATTACTGGTTTCTTACAGCAAACATTTTGAAAATGAGCTTCTAGTTCTTTGCAAAATTGATAAATTCTATTCTAGATAACTAAACAGACAGTTGGACAGGGAAAATATAATACTATTAAATGACTTTAATTCTGTCATCTGAATATTAGAACTTGCTTTCCAAATAGGGTGTTATTTATTAAGCTCATTTTCTCACTTTCTTCCTCCCAGCATTGATTTCCTCTTCATTTGCTTCAATTTCCTTTGCAGGTCAAGGAACATTATTTTTTTTCATATCTAGAGCAGATAGATTGTTATCTTCACATACAATTTTCATGATGAGGACAAACTTTAGGTAAAGCCATAGTAAGGTATTGAGATAAATACAGGTAAAAATAACATCAGGAATTTTTTTAAAAAAAGTTGTGTTTGTTTTTAAGCATGTGTACAAAAAATAGTACAAGAAGCCACCTACAGTTATACATTTCTTCCCCTGGAGTGAAAAAGAGAGCAGTATTGTTATTAAAATATTATTATTAAAATATTATTGGGATTGTTTGACTGGTTTATAGTAGATCAATGAGAAATAAGCATGTCAAAAATAGAAGGAATGAGATGAGCAATATAGTAGTAAATGATCTGCACTGCATTACAAAATAAGGATTGAGCTATGCTTAAGGGCACTACTAAGGCCCTGTGGAATGTATAAAGGGCAGTGTTTCACTGGATAACTTTTCATATCAGGCAGCAAAATGTTACATTACATCTTTTTTTCATTTATTTCCATTTATATGCAAATGTCAATGCAATAACATTAAGGTATTAAGATTAAAGCATAGGCCACTGCATCAGAGGAGAAGAAAGCCATGTTCAAGAAAGTTTAATAAAAAAGTTATTTAAATCAAGAGCAGAGAATCCTGAAATGCGTATGAAAAAAGGAACATTTCTATAAACAAGTTCTCTCTTG
The DNA here is from genome assembly GCF_049901735.1 of Notechis scutatus. NCBI lineage: Eukaryota > Metazoa > Chordata > Lepidosauria > Squamata > Elapidae > Notechis > Notechis scutatus. Next base: position 119,458,965 of record NC_142012.1, read on the forward strand.
TTCATATTGTCAGTATGTTTGTTTTGTAGCTTTCTGTATTTGTGAGATCAGATATGATAAGAGAAGGATCATTACATGTATTAACCAAAAATGACACTAAATATTGCTATGTTTGCAAAGTTAATTGATTAGGTAATAGGACGATGATGATGATGATGATGATGATAGCAATAGCAATAGCACTTAAACTTATATACTACTTTGCAGTGCTTTACAGCATTCTCTAAGCAGTTTATAGTGTCACCATATTTCTCCTAACAATCTGGGTCCTCATTTTACCAACACTGATAGGATGGAAGGCTGAATCAATCTTGAACCAGTCAGGATCAAAAGACTCAAATTCCTGGCAATGTGAGCAGAGTTAGTCTGCAATACTGCATTGTAATTACTGCACCACCATGATAATGGTGGTGGTGGTGGTGGTGGAGGATGAGGATGAGGATGGAATGACTCTTTCCATTTAATAGTTGCCATTAAATAGTTAATTTGATACATACAAAATGGGCAACAATAGAATGCAGTATGCCAATGTTGTCCATTGCTTTAACTAGTATGGGAGCTAAATTCCTTGAATTCTGTCTATTCAACAAATACCATTTGAGTTCATCTCCATTTATAACCAATACATACATTCTTATTAGCCAACCACTCTATTTCAAAGAAGCACACATTGACAGTAGAGATATGAGCATAGAAAGACAACTGTTTTGTTGAGAATTACTGGAGAAAGACAATCAGACTCTTATTATGGTGCAGAAGAGTCAAGGGGATGACATTTGTCAATTGCCATTTTTAAGTGGCAGCTTTCGTCATTGATCTCAAAGCATCAATCCCTAAGCAATAATCCCTAAAGACAATAGGACATTAGACAGGCTCCATGAAAAAATGAATAGAAAGTTTTTGAAATTAGCTACAATAGTATTTTTTTCGTCCTATACTCTATCAGTATTAATTTTCAAGGTGAGATTCCAATATTCAGTATGGTTTTCACTGTTTTATTAGTCAGTTATTTGGCAGTCTTGATGATTTTGGGATTAACTGAAAGCTGTGAGATTCTAGTAGTAGAATAGTAAGAGTAAACAATTATTTATTTAACCAATCTTCCTGCTCTAAAGGAAGATATTCTGTTCATGATAGAATTGTCATATCTAAAACTAAATGACAGACTCTGATTAAAAATCTTCCCAGCCAAGCATAAAGTATGGCTACTTATGAGAAAAACAAACAATTTTAGAGGCTGCTTCTTGATTTGAGTCAAAGAGAACCCATCTGTCTATGGTGTGCATTGAGATGTGTGATGTATTGAGGCTTGGATTATGTTATAATATCATACTTTGTGCCATTTAAGCAATGTATGGGTAACATACATTTGTACATCAAAATGGATAAAACTTGGCATCATAGTTGTAAATATGATCTAATTAGTCAGCTATCTAGAGCTACTTGTCAGTGGATATATGATTTTTTAAAAAGTATGACTTTGACTGCCAAGAATTGCTTGCATCTCTTTAAGAAACAAGTTAATAATTTAATAGGACTAGTTGTCATCCAGAACAAATGCAGAAAGCCCTTGCTTAACTGCTCTGTTCAGTGACCATTCAATGTTACAACAGTGCTCTAAAAGTAACTTTACAACCAGTCCTCACACTTGAGATTATTGTAGCATCCCTGTGGTCGCATGATGGAGATTTGGGCACTTTGCAACTGACTGGAATTTACTGTGTTTTGTTTTTTTGACAAGTACACATTTCCTTTTGTGTACTTCACAACTAGTTTTCGACAAGAGGAATCAATAGGGAAGCTTTCAGAAGGCCATAAGTCATGGTTACCTGGTTGTTCAGGGTCTGAAAAGGTGGAACAGATACAGAGATGACATAAATATTGAATCAGTAGACCTGGCTCCATCCTTGTTCATAATTTATTCCTGATATGTTCTGGTAATCATTGATTGAGGAAATCCCAAAGCAAATTTCTTTGTATATTCAGCTTTAATATTTAATTCTGGAATAATATTTATGACATAATTTGTTTGAAACCTAATAACAGGGATCTGCATGAAATAATTTGATTTAGAGATAAACTATGTACTTCATAGAATCCTTTATTTGTTTTGCAACTACTTTGAATATATCTTACTTACTAAGAGATAAAAATTATCTCAAAGTGTCAAAACTAATGTTATGAATCAATGCCATGAATAAAATTTGTGCCAAATGAATACTTTAGACTCATGCAGACAGAAAGTCTTGGGAAGGTGATCAAGAAATTGATGTTCAACATATTTCAAGTGGGTGGATCTTGATATCTTGGTCACCTTAACTTTAATTCAACTCTTTGGTTCCAAGATTGGAACCAAACAGAACCAAGCTAACAGAACAGAAATATCATGAGGAAGAAACAATGTATTACGGTAGTACACATGGAAATCAGAAAATGATCTAAATATTTTCATGAGAGCAATCAATTTTACTATTTACTTTTGCTTTTGGTTTATTAATCTTTTTAAGCAGGTACAGTAGAAATGCCTCAGAAGAACACGTGAACTATTAAATAAACATTTTTGTGGGTTCATCAGTTCTGGTTATTAAAATTTCTGCTTTTCCTCTGAATTTTTCTTTGAACTTCAGAAGTTAACAAAACATACAGAAGATATATGACATCAGGTGTTCAGAAAAAAAAATTAAGTCAAATGAAAATACTTTCTATCCACTGAAAAGAGAAACCAAATGAAGGCAATCCTGTACTTTACATTAACTGTATATTTACAGATCCTTTATTTTAATTCTAAAATAACTGGGATAAATGACATATCATTATGGGGTAAATCTCTTTTGAATAAGAGGAAGAATGAGTAAGAAGAGGTTCTGATTTCCCTAATCTTACTGTCACTAATCCTGGAAAATTTATTCCTCAAGTACATGTTCCTATTTTATCCATCATGTTAATAAAGTTTTTGAAGTCCAGGTTTGATGTGCAAAGTATCAAGGAAGACTTTTTCAAGGTGGATAATGGATTATTTACCGCATTCTCTTTTATTCCTGGATATTTGAGCTACATTTTGGGCATTCTTTTTGAATATAATGTTTTTTCCCCCTCTTCAGTGCTTTGTATCCAAGTTGCAGGCTTAGCAGAAATGCAATGATCTTCAGTTATCCATAGATATTCCATTTATATTTTATATTTATATATTTTCTAAAAGTAGTTTCATGTTCACATATAACTCTTTCATATTAGAAGCATAGGCTAATAATACAGCTGGCAATTTATTTCCATTATGAGGGACAGCTTTAAAGCCAACTAATTTACATTGTATCCATGGCCAAGAGCTTCTTTAACTGAACAAACAGAATTCTTGAGAGAAGAATTTATTAAATTCATCATCATTATATTTGTTAAGCAGAAATATCAAAAGCAATCTGATGAATCATCTTTTGGCTCCCTACAAACTATAGGAACGTCAAAGGATACATGGTGTAAATTCTTTAACTACCCCATTAGAAATCTAACACACATCACACAGCTAATGTGACCAGCCCAATTCTTACCCTGGTCAAGCACTTTATAACCAAAATAAAGGTCATGGCATTTTTGACAAACTGGGTGAAATTTTCTTTCTAACATTTAAATGATGGCAGAAAGGTTCAGGATGATTTACATGGTTTCATGACATGATAACAGTGTGTAGATAAGCACAACAGTATTAAAATCAATCCAATATTTTAAAAGAATAGAAAGTATATATATTTAAACTGTTTACATTGTGAACTCTGGCACCAAACTAAGAAGGAATTGCTATCCAGTCAGTAACAGGAATCTTACCTAAACTTGTTATAGGGCGTGTAAAAAATTTCAACTTTCAATTTCCAAACATTAGAGGTGTTCAAAAGTTGTGACATGCCTTGCGGATTGTAAAGATATTTTGATTACTTAAATATAATTTAGATGTGCTCAGTAACTACATAAATATCCTAACTTTTAAACATTTTGTTTGTGTAATGTGCTGCTCTGTACCATGCATTATACATTCTAACTTTATCTTATTATGCTAGTGATCAAACCACTAAATTTTGATCAATTATTTTTGCAAATACAATATGCAACTAAAGTAAAAATAAGGTACTCTAATATCATTATTTTAGCTTAATAAAGATGTGTCATATGAAAACAAAACCTAATAGAAAAAAAATGACTTTTGAATTTGGCATGGAAAAGTCATGAGAATTGCACTGGATCCAAGCATTATTCAGATAGAAATCTCTCATTTTGTTTGGATAAGCCTAGCAAGATCAATTATTAACCTTGTCATTACTAAATACCTCATATTTAATGTAACACACCATAGCTTAACATAGCTGTGATGGGTTATACAGCAAACATATTATCACCCAGCAGCTCCACCTTTCCATATTCATTTTTTTTTCTGTATCAGTAGAAAACCAATTACAACAGTTGCATTTGAAATTCAGGAAGTTTTGTTTTGTTTCTATTAAATTTGACTTTCTAATAGTTTTTTCATTAAAAAAAGTTTCCATTCTCAAAGCTATCACATGACTCCAAGCTAATCTGCCTCATTTACAATGAATATTAACTTCACGGAGAATGGTACTAATTAATTCTGCATAAAAGTAATTTGTTTGCAGAGTAGCACAGCAGCATGACAATTATCATGGCAATAGGAAGTTATGCCATCAGCTGCAATTTCCAGTTTAGGCATACTATATTATGTAAGATGGACACAGCTCACAATTTGTTTAATTAGGTTTCTTCATTCTCCAAAACTGCAAAATCGTCCTTTCATCTTGTGAATATGTATATGTGTTTGGTTTGTCTGAAGAGCTTACTTCTTCTATACATCTGCTTTCCATTCTATTTGGTTTGCAAATCATACACTGGAGTCCTAGTAATTACTAACAGATAATACTTAAGGACCTTGCTTTGTAAGGTTGTAAGGTTACTGCATGTCAAGATAATACTGAAAACTAGTCATTCCATAATTACTGGTAATACATATCCGAGCTATTGTCCAAATAAGAATATAGCTTAAAACACTAATTAAACAATCTAGTTGATTAACATACTTTTAAAAGCAGTTTACTTCACCATCCAACTTTATTATTAGTCAGTGACCTGAGAGGAGGCAACATTTCTTAAGGTGGCAAAAGTTTTAGATAAATTAAACTGTGCAATTTGGAACTATAAAAATAAATAGGAAAAAGAAGATAGTATTCTAGGGCAGGGATCCCCAATCCCCAGATCACTGACAGGCAGCGGTCTGTGGTCCATCAGGAACTGGACCACATAAATGAGTGAAACCCCATATATTCACATATGGGATCCAGGCAGCGTGCAAAACCAAATCCCCTGGTCTGCGGAAAAAAATGGTCTCTTCAGAACTGATCCTTGGTGCCCAAAATGTTCATTGCTCTAGGGTAAAGTGAGCTTCCATGCATGATATTGTGGACAAGACAAATAATCATGGCTCTGTTGAAATATTCAATTATCTTAATTAATTAATTTAAAATGTTTGTATTACGGTTGTGTAAATTTAGATTTGCAATTCAGGGGGGAGATTCACATTTTCTTCTTGGCCATTGCCATAATGGGATACTCACAACTTTCCAAGTACAGGGATATTTAATGACTTCCTCCCACTCTCAGCCCATTGTAAATATCCTTTGATTTAAATGTTTATTTTCTAGTCGCTAAGGCTTAATTTCCTTGTATGGATGGAAAGGAATGAAAAACAGGAATAATTATGTTTGCAATGGTCATAGTCTGGATAGTCACATTGGGAATCCATGTAATAAAGACTGAATTTGGATTTAAGAATAAGAAGCAGCAGTTTAGATTGCAGTGTAGAATATCCAGTCAATACATTTTAAATCCAACAAAAATATCTTATAAAATCAAATTGGAAAACTACATGTGAGACATCAAATCAATTGCTTCTGAATACATATAATGAACTGGAATCAATTTCAGAAAAAAGAATAGATCCAGTTCAATGCTTCAGATAAAATCAGTGTTCCAAATCAAATGAAGAGAAAGATAAAAATGCCAAACCCAGTCTAAGCATTTGACTGACTGTACAACAAAGCATAACAATAATAGCTAGCAGAATAGAAGAAAAAGAATTGCGATGACCTTTAAGGCCTATCCTTTTAAGAATTGAGTGCTGATGCATGTATGTGATTTGGATAGGAAAGTATTGTTCTTGGGATGTAGATGAATTTTGACTGAATTCCTGTTGCTTATATCAATTCTATTTCCACATATGGCAATGTTGAAGGATTCTATTACTTAGATTTTTGTTGCGAACAAAAGCAAATATGGCAAAAGCTAGAACAGCTGACAAATTTCTCCCTAACTTTACCCGTAACAAAATCTTTTTACTAGTTGGAGGCTGTCCACAAAAGGCCAGGGATATTCTTGGCTAATGCAGTTATAATTAGCACATTACATCAGTTAAACTAATTCCACATATGTACTCCTGTGATTATTTAATACAATGTCCTGTATGAGTTTTTTTTAGTTTAAAAGAGTATTTGTAAAAAAAGGCTCGTTTTCCCTGTGGTCTGTGATTCTTATGTCATTATTAACAGTATAAGATTATGCAGACAGTATAAGATTATGCAGTATTCTTAAATAAGTGGTTGTTATTATTTTTTATCAAAGTATATTTATTTTACCTTTTTATTTGAAGTATTCCCATCTGGACTACTGCAAAATACTATACATGGAACTACTTTTGAAAAGTATCCAGAAGCTTCAACGGGTACAGAGTGAGGCTGCACAAGCTATATTGGATGCTCGAAGGGACATGTAACACTTCTGCATTGGGTACCAGTTTCCTTCTGGGTCCAATTCAAGGAGTTGGCTATGACTTACAAAGCCCTTGGGGACAAGCTACCTACAGTGTTGGCTTCATCCCATTGCATTAGCCGGTCCCACTTGGTCAGGTAGGGAAGGTATGTTCAGACCTCATCAGTTAAAGAACTCTGACTGGTGGGGCTTGGAAAGAGATACTTTTCTGCTGTTGCTCCCACCCTATTGAATGTTCTTTTGTATTGCAGGTGAGGCAGGCCTCCATTCTCCTGGCCTTCCAAAAAAAGGAATTAAAACATGGCTCTGTAGTCTTGCATGGGGAGCCTAGAAGTGCATGTTGAGTCACAGTTATCATAAGTTGAGTCACATAGCTGTAAATCAAATCCAGGTTAATCAAATCAGAAAGTGGCCAAAAAGATTGCAAATTGTGATCATGTGACTTTAGGACACTGCAACCCATCATAAACGTGAGTCTATTGCCAATTGCAATTATGTGACCTCAGGGGTGGGGCAATAGTTGTGGACCAATGGTTGTAAGTTCATATTCAGACTATAACTATTTCTAACAGCACTGTTAATTCAAATTTGAAATGTCATTAAACAAATGGTCGTCAAGGACTATCTGTGATGTTTAATATTAAGTTCTACACTGTATTGATCCAAACATTTCTAACTTACCAATGTATTCCATACAATCTTTGGAGAAAATTAACTGGGTCACCCCTTCCCTTATAGATCAGGCCTTCAGCATGTCTTGATGGGAGATTTTTGTAGTGTATATATAATTCTATTTTTATTATCTTATTTTACTGTTATTTTGTATTTTGGGCTATGTTTTACTGTGATGGTCTGTGGGATATGATGACCTATGAACAACAAACCATTTTACTATCTTCTTTAATATTAAAATGTGCATTAAGATTTCAAACCTAATTTCAAAGTCTGTTTTCCCATTTCGCTTCCTTTTAAGTCCTCTCATACAATTTTTGGGCTAATCCAATATGCCTTATTTTTGAGTCATTATGATCTTTCAGATGCCATTTCACGCATTCTTTTTGTTGAATTCTTTATTAACATCTAATTTTTGCTACCTACAATAATTCTGACTTTTCAAGCTTTCAAAATATGCAACAGTTATATAGAACTGTCTTACAATACATATTGACTCAATATTAAGATGACTCCTCTCTAACAACAGATAACTGTATAACTGAGTGGAGACCCAGAAATCTTCAGATAGAATTCAATCTATAGAGAAGACTATATTGAACATAGTCCTCATTTAGGATTATTTCAATATTTTTACATGTCACTAAAATTACTTAAAATGTTAATGAAAAGAGAATTCTTCCCAGTTCATCAGTCATACAGGAGAAATGCTCAGTTTCCTCAGATACATTATTTATATCAAAGATCTGAAGAGCTAAGAAAGGTACAACACTGTTGCTACATTTGATCTACAGCTCTACTAGAACTTTAATGTCTTGCAGAAGATATTAGAAATAATTAGACCTAGGAAGGAGAATTCATTTATTAAACTTTACAGCAGTTTTAATTGGCTTTGATAAGAATGGATTAGAATATGAGTCTACTGTATTTATTTGGATATGGCTCAGTGACAGAGCATATGCTCTTCATAAAAATAATCCTAGGTTCTTCTTGGCATTGACAAGATTTAAAACATCTGAAACTCTGGAGGGACACTTCCAAACATTATGACCAATACTGTGGGAGATAAACTACTTATTCCAACCAATCAATTTATGGCATATCCTTATATTTTTAATTTGTTGAAATTGCTATTCACTTCCAAATAATTTTACTTTTACAAAGTGCCACTTCTTTTCTTTTGTAATAACACAGATTGCACTGAGGGATGATCACAAAGGTAATGCCACATGTAGCTAATGACAGAAAAGATTGTGATACTGTGTTTCTCATTATGGATTTAATATATTTCCCACCTATCAGCTAAGAAAAAGGTTGAAGGCAACTTATTACATTTTATCTTTGATATATTCTGAAAAATGAGAAACTTTCTTAACAGTGAAGGAGGTTTTTTTAGGTTATAGCAAGACACTTGTTAATAGACAGTATCGTTAATAGACAGTGCTCAGAGATGAGCATATTAAACTACAGTTTTGAGTTAAGTTTTGTCAAAATTTATCATGGCAGGCATGTCAATTATGTCTTCTAGCTTCCACACCAAGAAATACAAGTCAAAGAATATTGCACCTGAGAGCTTCCATCTGAGCATGACTTGAAAATCTAATCAAGCTGTGCTATACTAAATATCTTGGAAACTCTTCTTGTGAGCTTATCATTAAGAGGCCAGGATTTCTGCTGAAAATAAAGTAAGATATCTCCTGAAAAATCATGTACTTGGCAAGTTGAATCTGTTCTTTGACATCAATTCTCAAAGAAAGCATGGATAAATTTTCACAGTTTCAAGTTTAATAAAAAAAATTCCAAAATGAATAAGTTCTGTGTACCTTAAAATAAAGTAAAGCTCAAAAATCCCTGTACTAATTTCTATTAAATTCGGAATGCTTCTTCTATTTATATTTTTCAAAATTTTCAAAAAAAATTCATAAATTCTAATAAAAGCTTAAGAACTATGGGCCTATAGTTCCCAAACAAGGCTCTAAAATTCAGTGTGAACTATAAGTACCATGCCCTACATCACTGTTCAATTAAATTGATTAATTTAAGAAGCAAAGGAACTTTATTGGGTTTATTAGATACAGAAGATTCCAGGACAATGTAAGTGACAGGTAGGCTAAGCAAATAAAATGGAGATTTGGAACCATATTTGCAATGCACCCCTGGTTCTAAGTGGCCAGACCCTCCTGCTTTTATTATACACCTAGATAATTTCTAGTTCTACAAAGTGCAATTGAGAATATATAATTGTTTTATAGATGAAAAGCATATATCTGCTTCCCCCAGTCAATAAAGCTTTGACTTCATTTTCTTCTAGTTCAGTGTTCCTCAATACCCTAAACCTATCATCATCCTGATGAGGTCAATGTGCTGTCACAGAAAAAGACCTTATAATGACAAAAATAATAACTATTTTATTCTTATAACATTTTAAATGATCATTTAAATCAAGGCCATTCTGCTTCAGCTGCTTTGATATCTCTTTCACAAAGAAGTTTCATTAGCAAGATAGTGAAAAGAATTCTACAATGTCTAGGTCTAAAAGCAATTATCTTAAGAAGACATCCTTCTTTTTTTTATGAACATTAGAAAAATGGGAAAAGGCTGGGAAAAAAAACAGCTGAATTAAAATATCACAAAAAACAAAGCTATTCATACATGTGCTCCAACACTTACAGCATACAGTGTCTATCTTGCATTAATAAAAGTTAAAGTACGTACAACACTGAATATTGGTGGTTTTCTTTCTTTTTCCTTCTGTCCTGGCCATGTTTTAAGAAGCACGATTGAGAGCATTTTAACAAATTGCATCATTGTTTGGCTTGGTGGCAGCAGTGCTCCAGAGAGAAAGTCCATACAGAGAGTGGTAAGGACAGCTGAGAAGGTTATAGGAAGCTTGCTTCCTGTTATTCAGGATACTGCTTATAAACGCTATGTGCTTAGAGCTCAAACCACTGTTAGACAACACACACACACACACTTTATTGTCTATTCCTGTTGCTCCTCTCTGGGAGGAGGTTTCAAAGTTTTTCTAGCAGGACTACACAATTCTGTAACAGCTTTGTTCCCTATGCCATCCATCTGGTAAACTTGCAAGACTTGTTTTTCTTGCCATATACACGCATACATCCAAAGTAGACTGTGTTATGTCTCTGAATCATATATGTGAGCACATTTATTTATTTATTTTGTCATGTTTATGCAGTGCATATTGGAGGTGGTGACCCTTTGAAAGCTGTAGGCAGCAAAATTTTGTTTTAATGTATGCCAATTAGTGGACATTCAAAGTGACAATAAAATTCTAAGTTAAAGGTGACTTCTATTTTACTATAATGAGGAATGCACTTTTATTTTCCAAAGAAATTTACTTTGATGCTCAGTTTTGCCATACATGGTTATTGATATCTATGGTATCAGTTTATATCAGGTATGGCAGACCCATATACAAATATTGAAACTTCTATAGGAAATCTTACAAATTTATATCATTTTTACTTGAGTTCTTATAAGAGCTTGTACAAAAAGTCCAAAACATTTATGCTGCAAAAAAATTGAGCATTTCATGAGAATTCAGTTTTAAAAACATAAATAAAAAATAATATAATTCTGTAGATACTATCTATAGTATTTTTGTTCCATGATAATCCATTTCCCATTCCTTACCAGGTTTTCAATAAGATCTAATGCAGGTTTAGAACTAATCTAAGATGAATAAGCAAACATGGGAGACCAAGAACCAATTGTGAGACAAAAAAAGACAAGGCAGAAAGGACTAGACTTCATTTGGTATTAATACAATTTGTTTGCCACACTACACTGAATTTGGAATCTTCTTGCAAAAAATTCAAGTAATACATTCTCAATTGCTAGTTTATGTTGTCATGTTGTCACATGGTAAATTTCTGTAATTGTATGTCCTCCAATGATATATTTTGCAAATGTATGGTAGGCAATCTTATAGGGTTGGAAGTTATATTTGATTTTTTATAATGTATTATGGGCTCCCTAAGATGCTTGTTAAATGGTAAGATCTTTTTTTTTTCCTGCACCAATGTGCTGGTTTTGCTGCCAAAGCTGTTTTTCTGGGAATTCTACTTTCTGGGCCCATATGGAAAGGGGAATCTTGAAAATTCCAGTTCATGTGGGAGTGTTGGAAAGTCACTGTTGGACCTAACTTTCATTATTTATTTTAAAATCTGGATCAGAAGGAGGACAGCATACCCACCCAAGAGTTATGAAGAATATATGAATATATGGCTTTCTGCTACAAGGCAGCAGCTTGTAATAATATAAACTTTTGGTTGCTAGATCTCAGATTGTTACCATCAACAATAGCTAGAAATTAATGAACTATTCTGTTTTTTTCCTTGGGTTTTAGTAGACAATAACCAGTGAATCCATTTCCCCAAGTAATTTTTTGGTGCTATAAGTTTATAGAAGAAATCTGAATAACTGAGGACAGCTTTTAAGCATCATGTTCTACTTTGAATTTGGCAATTTCTGAAGATGTTGGGCCTCTAATACAAAGTGAAGACAAGTACTGTGTACATTTAAGCAATGAACATGATTTGGAAATAGACATTCAGCAGCCCATTTAGTGAATTAAGGAGAAAGATGTGAAAAAAAGATTGTAAAGTGGGAAAAGTGATACTTGTTATCATTTAAAGAGACAATCCAATTAATCCTGTTAAATACAGATTCTAAAATGATCATGCTACACCTCTGAATTTGAGAAAGACATTTCTTGACAGCTGCCTGTATAGATTGTAATTGAGAAAGTGCAAAGGTAGACAGCAATAGTAATAGAAGTGATTGGAACCCAAGTCTCAGCTGTCCCAAAGAAGCATTTCTTTTGATGCCAGATCTCTCATTGGTTTAAACCTCAAAATGTATTTTATGCACATGTCTGGTTCAATTTGTCATATTTTTTGGTGGTCAGTTATGTACAAGCATGTTCACTTGTCTAATGGCAACAGCTATCTTACTGCAGTTAGATAGGTTGAATATGTCCCAAATTATACAGTGTCTAGATAAATATTTCTCACTACAGGATCAATTCTCACTGCAAATTTCATTCCATTTTGTTTCAAAAAAGAATATGGTGCTCCTTCTTTCAGACTTAAAAAATAATAAAATTGGATTATATTATGCTTGAACAGGAACTTTTTCTATGTCTTAAGAATGGCAATTTGAGAACAAATAGATGCTTTATAGAAGTGTTGGTAGTATTATAAAAACTTTTATAGTTTACTGTTTTTCTAAGAATTAACTTAAGACAGCTGCTATTTATATTGGAAATGAAAATGTGCTTTGAAAATCCAAATGATGAAAATTGGAAAACATTGGGCATATGATAGAATATGCTGACAGTGTCATTTGAAATTTGGCAAAAAAAGAAATAATGTTTTCCATATCTTTCCTGCTCTCAGTAATGACACCAAATGAAACAGCATCCTATTCATCCTTCATTTCATCAGAGTGTACCAATCATATTACTTTGCTTCAATCAATAACAGAGACTTCTGTTACCTAATTTGTTGCTTATTACCGTGTTTCTCACAAAATAAGGCCGGGCCTTATTTTTTTTCTTATTTTTTTTGAGCCCTGAAAAAACAGCTAGGACGTCTTTTCGGGGGTGAATTAATTTCTTCCCCCCCCCCACACACACACACTCCAGCGCCATCTCCAACAACAGCATCTGAATTGCTCCCGCTTTTCCCCATCCCCAACAACAGGAAAAAAGATTTTGAGGTACCTGGGAGCACTGCACGCTGCATTTTGGTTTAATCCCAAGTGGCTGGGTGGGCGTGAGAAGAGCTAAGTGAGCATATGCTGCTGCTACCCTTGGTGCTCCAGCTTCGGGCTCTGCAAGTTTGCAAAAGTCCTGGTGCGCAGCCCGTTCCTGCATTCCAAGCACCCAGGCCGAGCTGCAGCTATCCCTCTCTCGCCAGCGCCGTCTCCAATAACAGCGGCAGCAGCAGCGGAAACCATGGAAGTTACAGAGGCGGCTCCCGCACCTGAGAAGTGGCTGAAACGCTTCCACGGTTCCCGTTGCTGTTGCTGCTGTTATTGGAGACGGCGCTGGCAAGAGAGGGATAGCTTCACCTCGGCCTGGGTGCTTGGAATGCAGGAACAGGCTGCGCACCGGGACTTTTGCAAACTTGCAGAGCCCGAGGCTGGAGCACCAAGGGTAGCAGCAGCAGAGACGCTCGCTCGGCTCTTCTCACGCCCACCCAGCCACTCTGGATTAAACCAAAATGCAGTACGCAGTGCTCTCAGGTACCTCAAAATGTTTTTTTTCCCTGTTGTTACGGGGACAGGGGAAAAGCGGAAGCGACTCAGATGCTGTTGTTGGAGACGACACTGGCAAGAAAGGCGCCAGCACCGGTGGGAACCGTGGAAGCTACGGAGGCCTGAGAAGTGGCTGAAATGCTGCTGGACATCCACGCCGACACCGCCCGCCTGCTGACCCAGGTAAGGGAGAGAGCGGCATGGTGTTAGGAGCGGCTGATGGTGAGGCGTAGCTGGCCGCGGGGCACTCCTAATGGCAAGTTCCCCCTGCCTTCTCCCTCAATTTCGCATGTTTTAAACTAGGCCTAAATTTGGGGGAAGGGGCTTAATTTCATTTTATGCCTAGAAAACATGCTGGGTCTTCCTATTGGGGGGGGGGTGTATTGTTGGAGAAACACGGTAGGAAATCAACATGGTTATGGTGGTTCTGATTATAAACCTATTAGGTAGATAATTGACAGCATGTATGGTCATTTTAGATGTAATCTGGTTGAACTAGATATGTCATAATATGTGATTAAGCAAAGCTGCTAATCAAAGCATAGAAAATTTCATAATTGTTTGCCTTTGAATACTTCTGTTAACTAAAGTTGCATTTTATTGACATTACTATTGGTCTAGTAGCCATTTATATCTCTTCACCTTTTCCTCTATAACATTTTCATAACAAATAAAGAGTTTACTCATTTTTGTATTCTATTGTTATTAGTTTTAATTATAAGATCACAATTATTTATCAGCAAAGAATCTTTCATAAATATCAACAGGTGTTTCAATAAATTATTAAAGGGTATGCACACTTATGCAACCATATTATTGTACATTTTTAAATTTTTATTTTCCCCCTAAAAGATTTCAGTTTATTTTTCAATTGAATTGTACAGTTCATGTATTATATTAAAGGTGAAAATATTTCTGAAGTGATTTAGCTTGGTCTGATTTTTTTACATCTCAAAAATCTGGCATTTTAACAGGTGTGTGTAGACTTTTTATTTTCAATCCCTCCCCATTAATATATAATTTATAGTATGTTATATAATATATAGAAAATATTATGACTTGCTATAGAATGTTGAATTTATACTGATAATTAACAAAGAGTAAGTTGTTAAATTATTATATTTACAAGCACTATTATCTTTGTAAATTATGCACAGTTTGGGTATGGTTTGAAAGAATAATGTTGATACATAACAAAACTAAGTGAGGTATCTGTAACTTAATTTTCTTTTAAACAATATTATTATCTGATTTCCTTTCAAGATTCCACCTCTTAACACATATTTTTTTAAGTATGATAGTAAAAAAAAATCCCTCTACAAATCATATGTGTATTTGAAACATTGGGTGGCTACCAAAAAGTTATACATTCTTTTATATTGTTTTTTAACCAAACAACTATAATGGTTTGGGAAGGGTAAATTTGGTTTTAGCAATCTCATATTGTCCAGCTAAATATATTACTGATTGACTAATGGATTCCAGTTCAACGTGATCAAACGGATGCTTTCAAAAATGTTTGGAAAGGATTGAAAGAAAAACCAAAGTTGAATACAGGTTCTGTCAGGATTTGTGAATCATATCAATAGTGCAAGACAGAGGACAAATAAACTAGAAATGATCATGTATTATTAGATATCAACAGTATCTATTTTGTCTTTCCTTTAAGACCCAAATCATTCTGATTTTTCTATAATTTCACTGTTGTGTTATTTTGGCAATATGTAGATTACAAAATCCAGAAAGGTATAGAGTCAAGTTATGCTGGTTCAAAACCTGGCAGACATAATAATAATAACAATAAATGCAACAGTAGTTTTCTCTTTTTTAAAATTTTACTTCCAGATAGCACAGGTTTTTCTTTCTTTTCTAAGTTTCTGCAAGATTAAGAACAAGCAATAGTCTCTATGCTAAGTGAAGATTTTAAATATTGTACAATTCTTATTACTACAGTACCTATTTGAGTACATAAAAGTCAGTTAAAGGGACAGACTTTTCTTTGTAAAATAGTCAATAAAGTATGTCAGCGTTCCAACCAAACTCTCCATCACAAATTCAGCACTCAGAGACAAAGTCCATCCATTTATTAGAAAAGTCATAATGGCACATCTGGGGAAAACCCAAATCTGAATTTTTGAATCTGAATTCAAGATGGAACCCCTGATCCATCTTGAATCAGATTTTGCGTTTCCACAAGGGAAGATGGGTAACTGTGGGAATGAGAGTGAAATGAAAAGGGGGGATAGCCATTCTTTCGCCAGAGTTCAAGGTCGAGTTGCTGGAGTTTGGAGGGCAGTGACTGGACTTGGTGGGAGTTCAGAATGGAGGTGGCTTTGACAATCTCCCTTCTCACTTTACTCTTGTTCCCACAGTTACACCTCCTCCCTTGTGGAAACCCCAAATCTGATTCAAGATGGATCTGGGACTGACTAAGTGCTTAGGTCAGTTTGCAGCAAACTGAAGCCCAAATAGACAGGAGCACTTTAGATTACATGCACAAAAGTGAACTTTTGAAGTTAAACCTAAAAACACATGTGGAGATTACTTTGAAAGTAAATCAACAAAGTGACAGCATCCATTTCTTCCCTTCAGAAATGTTTGCTAGTTAATTTTGATGATGGTGAGGAAGTTAAGTCTTACCAAAGAGAGAGAGAGAAAGAAATAATTAACCATTGTTTGTCCTTCCATTATTTTTAGTAGTAGTGAAACCAAATTCTCCATATGTAAACTTGCCTGTGATAGAACCCTTAAATTTCTTTCTGCAAGAGCAAACTAGCAAGCCATTTACCTCTTGCTTCTCTCTAATCCAACTAAACCAAATCTTTCACAATGTCTACATCTTAATACCAAGTAGAAAGCAATTGCCATAAATCAGTTTCTTTGTGTATAATATCAGTCGGACCTTGAGGAAGTATTTCAATTTCTTTTGGATGCTGATCATCCTGAACAAATTTGTCTTCCTTCCAGCATTAAAGATGCTAAAGACATTTACTCTGTATAATGGACAAAAGAACAAATCTACCTAGATGGGATAGTAAACATTTTCCATGTAATTGGCACCTACTAATTCACAGTGGGAAAGATTTGTTTTTCTCCCTTACAGGCTAAACACTTTTGATCTTTTTCTCCCTCTCCTGAATTAATGGGGTTATTGCTTAAATGATACTTTGACTTACTGACTTAATTTGGACCCTCTAGACTTCAGCTAAAGAATTGTGGTATTTTGTGCTTTAATGTGACATGAGCTGAAAGTCAACATTCTTTTAAGCTTTGAACTTGAGCACAAAAAAAAAAAGGATCCACTTTTTTCTTAGTAACCTTTTGCTACATAAAGTGATAAATGCAGTGGGAAGTCCAAGGATCTTGCATTTCTGACCATTTAGTTATTTTGAAAATAGAACAGCAAAACAATATGGCAGGGGTTTTTTTTTACACTATCAAGTTTCCATTCTAAAGACAATAGAAAGCAACAACTATATTTTGAAATTTAATTATATAACCTAAACATACTATTTCCTTTTTGAAGAGAAGACAAAAGCTTTTAATTATTTATTAGAGGAATGAAGAAGGGAAGGAAGGGAGGGAGGGAGGGAGGGAAGGAGTCTACTAGCATAGACTGTGTTTATATTAATAAATGGTTTATATGGTTTGTATAAAATATGAACAAAACAGTTTACCACCAGTTATAGTTGTAGTGAACTATACTCAGAATGAAATTTGATCAATTGTTGCTAAATTTAAAATGTTACTTTTGTTAAACTAAAACATATTTGGAAGTTTTGAGAAGAATAATTAGAAAAATTATTTTTAAGATAATTTCTTGGGATGAAGCCTCATATCTTCATTCCTAGTATAGTTAGAACTACACCTCTATTTTGTGGATTAATAATATTTGAGTAGATTCTCTAATTATTTTTCACAGTGGAATGTATAGTCAATTGTTTTTATGGCCATACTAAAATATAAAATTTCCATCAAGTTAAATTCAATCCCTTGATAATGTATAGGTAGACCTGTACAGTTTCCTTGGTGTAATACTACAATACCAGTTTCCCACTGACTTCTGCAATATTTTTTTGAGTATTATGGATTTGTAACTTTGGGAAATTGTAGCTAAGAAGTGATCTATATATATAGAAGAGACAAAAAACATAACAGTAAGGCAGCTTTTTTCACAGAAATAGGTAAGAAGATATCATATACTGTAGTACATCCTAACATCTAAAGGACTTCCAGATTCAGGAAGCTGTTCTCTGGATTGACTTGAAATGATACCATCAAATATAGCTTTTAGGCAACCCGTATTATTTTAGCAGCTGCTTCCATAGCTTATATTCACTTTTGAGCAATGTAATAAAGAACAATGTCATCACTGAAATCGTCAGATTTCAAATTCTATTTAAAGTACATGTGTACCCATAATCAACTGACTATGAAAAAAAATCAGCATATCAACTATGAAATGAGAAATAGAAATTAGTGGTTACACAAAGCATTTCAGAATAACAGAGTGGGAAGAGATCTTGGAGGTCTTCTAGCCCAACTCCCTGCTGAAGGAGGAGACCCTATATCATTTCAAACAAATGGTTGTCCAATCTCTTCTTAAAAGCCACCAATGTTGGTACAACCATAACTTCTGGAGCAAGCCATTCCATTGATCAATTGTTCTGTCAGGAAATTTAAATACTTATCACTTCTTAGAATTGTTAACTAAAGCAAAAAAAAAAAAAGCAATATAGCAGCTTTCTAAGGTATTGAGAAATTTCAGCTCTTTTTTTTAGAGAAAGTAGAAGATCCCTTTAGGCTTTATACCACATAGATATTTTATGTCTTTGCATTGTATTTCAAAATTATTTTGCCAGTGGCAGGAAATTGCAATTTCTGGATGTTTCTTTTCTTACCCTTAATATAAAAATCATATTCAGCTCAAGAAAAAAACCTACACTCAGTATTCCATGTATATAATGTATTGCATAATTTAGGAAACCTAAGTCTGCAAAGTATTTACATTATAATTAATCTGCAAATATATGACTAGCGATGGAGAAAGTATATATAATATATTTCCCACAACAATACAAATGACTATAGACCAAAGAAAAGTTATAAAGTTTGGTTTTGACAGCTTGATAATTAAAAAATCCATCTTTTAATCAAATATTATTGATATTTTATGTTGAAAATTGTAGCAACTTTATGCAGGCGATTGTAGTGACATTTTTTTCTGTACTTTCCCTCCAGAAATTTGGTTGCTTCTACAAGTATATCTTCCAGGTGCCTGTTAGGAATCTCATTGTTTACTCAACCTGCCCTGTACAAAAATGGTAGGCGTAGTTTTGTTTTTCAACTTTTTTCTACTTTTAAAATTAAATATATCAATTATTTGCTTTGTATTCTGACAAATATTCAGAAACTGTTACATAAAAAAAGGACAGAAGTTTTCTTTAAACCCTAGGAAAGGGTGGAGTACTGGTAATAGTAATAGCTTTATTTTTAAAAAATATATTTCTATTAAGTTTCTTTTGTTACATCATAAAACATCATGGTATCAACAACATTCTTAGCATCTATACAGGTTTTTGGTTTAAATATCATAATACATTATATTACATTTGTCTACTACTGAATAATAGCTTTAACTATAATTACTATTCTTATATCTTTATGTAATTTACAAAATTTTGTTTTAGTTTCTTAACAATTGTTTCAATTAAAATTTTGGTCTCACTTCTTACTTCTGTTTGTTAGCTATTTATACCAATTATTCCAAATGGAAAAGAATTCAGAGTCGTCTTTTGCTTTCAATTTCATTGTTAGCATATTCATCTCAGCACTTTCTGTTACTTTGTGTATTATTAGTTCTTCATTAGGGATATTTGGTGTTTTCCAAACCTAGTAATTGTTTTAATTTGTTTTAATAGCAACTGTAGGGTAGGTTGACATTTTCACTGAGCTACACCATCTACTCTAAGATAGCACTGAAGGCTAAACAATCTCACATCATTCAGTCACATCATTTAGGACATCAGATTATTATGTGTTTATAATTATTTAGTTCTTAATGTGAGTCACATTATTGACTCTATGATAATTTATTTGGAAGGAACATTATTCAAATTCAATTTTTCTAAAGATGAACAGAATATATTTTTCAGTTTCCATTTGGTTACAACAAAACAAACAATCCCAATTTAAATAGATCCTCTATATCCATATCCATATCAGACAAAGGCAAAAGTGTAACAAGCATGCTTCAGGAAGCTAAATTCGCTTGGAAGTGTTCGATATAAAATATGCTTCTTAGGATTTTCAAAAATAAAAAGAGGTATATTGTCAAATGTTTGGATAAGATTCATATGAAGTAAAAGGACTAAGTTAAATACCAGTTATCATGCATTCTTTAGAATTACTTTTATTTTTTCATGCTGTTGTCTAAGGATAAGAACAACCCTTCTATTGGCATGTTTTCTAGTTTCTAATTACTTTATTTACATTCTATGAAAAATAAATGCACTCAAGTTTATATACACAAAAGAGATTACAGTAATGATTGAAAATTATTGATGTTTTCAGTTTGAATAGATTACATCTTGAAGATGTTATAGTGTATATGAACTAATCTCCTTGGCAAGAGCTCTCCTGATCTCCATTGGGTGATTTTTCATCATATTTTCTAATGTTACTATTGGTTGTAAGTTGCATGTTTAGCCTAAATTTGATATTTTTGTCCATTGTCAAGTCCCTCTCAAGGACCTGGGACAGGCTGATGTTGTTTAATAATATTGAATATAGTGTTGCAGGATGTAAGCACAGCTGTGTTTTGCAATTGATCTATCTGATTTTATCAGTGTCAGTGGTGTTCAAATAATGGATGTGGCAGTACTTGGAGACAGCAGAATGTAAGAGAAAGAACTAAAGAAGATTTGAAATACAAAGACCAGCAAATAGAAATAGAATGACTCTGGCAAAAGAAAATGAAGGTATAACAATTAGTAATACTTGTCTTGGAAGCAATTTCAAAAAATTGGTTTATTATTATTGATAACCAAACTGGAATTTTCAAATAACATTGTTTCTTAATTTTCTCCCAATTCAACCATAACGATTCCCGTATATAGTGCCTTCTGAAATAACCCTGCGATTTAGTTCCCTTATACCATAAAAAAGCATGCCAACCCAATAATAAATCATGTCCTTCCAATGCCAGTAATCTAGACTTTCTTAACGTTATCCATTCTTTAACCCACATTAAATTTGCAGCTTGATAATACAATTCCCAATTAGGAAGGCCAAATCCTCCTCTAATTCTAGCATCCTGTAAAAGTTTTAGTTTTATTCTCGCTTTCTTACCTTGCCATATATACTTCAACACCATTTTATTTAATTCATCAAAATAGTCTTTACCAAGCCTAATTGGTATTGTTTGAAACAAATATAAAATTCTGGGTAAAATATTCATTTTAATTGTTGAGATTCTACCTATCAAAGATAATTGTAGGTTTTCCCATTTTTTCAAGTCAGATGCTATCTGCTGTTTAAGTTTAATATAGTTATTCTCTTTCAGTGTAGTACATCTTGACGTCAAAATTATCCCCAAGTATTTAACTTTATTCGTAACTTGAATTTTCAATAAGTCTGCCAACTCTTCTCTTTGCCTTAATAACATATTTTTGTCAGAATCTTTGTTTTGTCTTTATTTATTTTCAAGCCAGCCATCTCACCATACGTCTCTATCTTTTCCAGTAGTTTTAAAGCTGTCTCTAGAGGGTCTTCCAGAATAAAGACCAAATCGTCCGCAAAGGCTTGCAATTTAAATTCCTCCTTTTTAACTTTCATTCCTTTTATATTTGTATCCTCTCTAATATTTCTATTTAATACTTCCAAAGTCAATACAAATAACAAAGGGGATAGTGGACATCCTTGTCTTGTGCCTTTTTAATATTGATAGAGTCTGTAAATTCTCCATCTATCATCACTTTTGCTGTTTGCTTATAATATATAGCTTCTATTGCTTGAATAAATTTTCTAGCAAAACCCATCTGTTCCAATAATAATAACATAAATCTCCAATTCACGTTATCAAATGCCTTTTGAGCATCTAAAAATATCAAAGCCATTTGCTTTTCAGGGTGTGCCTCATAATATTCCAAAGTGTCCAAAATTACTCTCATGTTGTCTTTAATTTGTTTCTTTGGTAGAAATCCATTCTGATCAGAATGAATAAAATTATTTAAGTATTTTTAAGCCTTTCTGCCAAAATTGAAGCAAATATTTTATAATCTGCATTCAATAAAGAAATAAGTCTATAATTCTTAATTTGTGATGGGTCAGTCCCTTCTTTTGGAATAAGCGTAATATAAGCTTCTGACCATGTTTTAGGTATTTTCTTATTTATCATAACTTCATTCATAATTTCTAACAATGAAATACTCAATGATTCTTGTAATGTTTTATAAAATTCTGCCGGGAAACCATCTGGTCCTGGTGCTTTCCCGTTATTCTGTCTATTAAGTGCTTCAGTTAAGCTTTTTCCTATCCCATAATTTATAAGAAGGAACAAACAGTTAGATATGGGGAAATACTGGATGAAAAGGGTGAACTTAAAACGATGCAAAAGCTAGAAGAACAAGATATAAAGATGAATTGGTTTTCATATGCGCAAATACACTCAAGGTATCTTAAAGATTCTAAAACAGAAGGATTTTATGATAAATCGACTGATTTAGATGGGATTTTGACAGGTGCTGATGAAAAAGTGATTAAAGAACTATATAGTTATTTGTTGGAAATTAAATTAGAGGAAGAACAAGTCAAAGAAACAATGATTGTTTGGGGGAAGAACTTTGGATATGGGATTGACTTAGAAAAATGGCAAAAATTGTGGTCTCAAAATTATAAAATGACAATGTCAGTAGCATATAAAGAAAATTTGTATAAGATGTTTTACAGGTGGCATTTTCCCCGACAAGAATAGCAAGAATGTTCAAGAATAAATCCGAAAAGTGTTGGAAATGTCATCAGATCCCTGGCTCATATTACCATATGTGGTGGACTTGTGAGGAGGCCAGGAAATACTGGACTAGAATTCGCATATGGTTGGAAGAAATGACAAAAAAACATATAGATTTGAAACCAGAGATTTTTCTATTGGGAATCTTACCTGATACATTTAATAAAAACTTAAAGTATTTGATTGTAAATGTGTTAACAGCGGCTAGGATTGTATTTGCTAGAAATTGGAAGAGTGAGAAAATACCATTAGAGGAAGAAATTATTAAGAAAATACTGGAATGTGCTGAAATGAGTAGATTGACATTTGAAATTAGAGAACAAGAAGATAAACAATTCTATGAAGTTTGGGATCTTTTTATCAATGGTTAGATAAAACAATATAATAATAGAATATATATATATATTGGTTTTGATAATATTTTTAGAATATTATATTAAGATAGATTTGGTATGATTTTACGATTTGTTATAAATTAACTAAATTATAGTTATCTCGCTTAAGCATGAATTAGTTAAATTATAGTCAAATGATTGTTTAATAAGGATATTAGGATATATAATTGTTGATTGATAATATGAGTTATTATGTAACATAATTATTATGATGACTATGAAATAGATGCACAAAAAGGAGTGATAAACCAACCGATGCACTGTCTGTAAATTTATGAAGAATGATGATGTTCTTATGTTATGTTTTATGTTTTATGTGTTTTTATTTGTTGTTAAAATTTGTTATTTGTGGTTTATTATTATTATTGCCAAATTTTGAATGTATAACCTTAAGCGTGTATAGCATATGTTCTGTTACTTCATTATGATCTTTCTTTGCAGACTTACATAATTCTATAATAATGATAAAACACTGAACTGTCTACCATCTGTTCGTATAAATGAACAATGTTGGAAATCTATGTGTTCTGAACATATTACTAACCAATCAAAAACACAAGGACACTTTCTTAACACAAGAAAATAAAGATTTTATAGATTAAAAATGTTGTTTGCTTATTTTATTTTGCTTCCTTCCATCTCTTTTGCTGACTTGTGCATTTTGCTGAATTTGCTATGGTACATAGAATTTGAATATTATTTAGAACTGGAATGTTCTAATGAATCTTATCTTAATAATGGATTAGATAATAACCTTGAGTTAGAAATACATCACATTTTTAAAAAATCTAATTTCAAATCCAGAGCATCCAACTGAATTCTTTAAAATTAAAAATATATGAATTTCTATATGCTAAATAATAAACATATGTAATTTTTAATAGCAAACAATTGTTTGAAAATTGAGATGAACTTTACCAATTTTCAAAGCACGATCAAGAATTAAGAATTTTCCCAAGGAAAAGAAATAGGGAGGGAACCTGGGGACTTTTACATTTTCCAGGCTATCATCTTATGGTTTTGCTTCCAATACCCATGACATCAGTTGAGCAACTTTTTTGAGAGAGAGTAAGGTAGTCATCTACCCTGCAGAATTTTTCAAGGGAATGTACCAATAGGCCGGTCTGTCAATAGGTTCAGCATATTTGTTCAATGTCTCATTTTCTCTCTTGCATAACACACACACCCTCAGACACACAATGACTTCCCCTTCCATACCTTCTCACTAGGGAAAAAGAACAATTTTAAACTGTAAGAATGAAATACTGTGGGCTGAAAAAAAAAAAAACATATCGGAGATCTTTCATCTTTAACTCTGCATGAGAGTGCATTTCCCCAAGAAGAGCTAAGGAGCAGTTTGGGGCTTTCCTGGACTTACAACTCCTACTCAAAGAGCTGTGGCTATGAGGACTTATGCACAGGTTTGTCTTGTATATCAACTGTACCAACTGCACTGTTCCTGGACTGGGAAGCCTTGCACATGATGATCTGTGCCTTAATCATCTCCTGGTAGGATTATTGTACTGTGATCTAGGGCTACCATCAAACAATATTTGGAAGCTACAGATGGTTCAAAATGATACAGGCAGTTTTTGTGCTTTTGATTGTACCATATAACACTGTTCTTAAAGCCGCACCAGCTTCCAGTGGTTTCCAAGTATAATTCAAGATGCAGGTAATCAGCTATAAAGCCTTATATGACATACATGATTTGTTAGACTGCCTGTCTCACATAGTCTCTGCTTATTCCACCACATTTAGAAGGAGCAATTTGGTAGGATATTAGCAAAGAATTACTCTTTTACTCCTACCTTCTCAACACAATAGCTGTTGAGAGGGAGTAAATCTGGAATAGTTGTTGAAGAGACATGGAAGCCCAGGTTCCATAATGAACCACAAAAGAAGACTATTGGGGACTATATCTGCACCTATACCTGGTTGAGGGATATATTGTTTGTTCTATTTATGAGGTCTGAAACCAACAAGATCAGAAACTGACTCAAAACTGCTAGGCTGGACTGGTACATAACCCTAAGAATGTAGGTATCTAAAATAAATAAACTAATAAAGCATTGTCCAAATGTCTTCAAAATTCAAGGCTGAGACATGGACAGCAAAGTCTATAACTATGTAAAGATTATATAAGGATTCTGCAGTAGCTGATCTTAGTTGTTGTAAGAATGTATTTCACATCTGCAATTAAAACAATATCTATCTGACCTTTCTAAGCCTTATATCATCCTCTGCCAAGCTTGAACGTACCTGTTCTTGTTCCTAAAGATTTATCACCATTTATTCACCGGGGTGAAACTAATACTAACTTGTGGCTCTGGCAGAGAAGCACATCTGCCATCACTAAGTTATGGGTCTCCTCTAAAGAGAGGAAAGAATCTGGGTCAGAGCTTACAAACAGGATGGGAAAAAAGAGGCATAGATGACTGGAACAGAAGAGTGACGGAGAAGAGGAACACCATGGAAAAGGGAAAAAAAATCTAAATAAAGGATTTTATTTTTAGTAACACATCAGCTAAATGAAAAAGAGATTTAAAAGTACAATAGAAAATAATTCATTTCAGGTTTCAGTTACGTTTCTGTCCTGTCTAAGCAGGGAGTTGGACTAGAAGATCTCCAAGATCTCTTCCAACTATGTTCTTCTCTTCTCGCTCTTTTCTCTTCTCTTTTGTTTTTTTTTCTAAACTGTTCTCTGTTTTTTCTGAAGAGAAAGAGAGATTGATCCTAGGAAGAATAAAATGTGTACAATCCTATAATTATTAATCTGGCATGAAATACCTTTTATTTAAAGAATGCTGATTTATTATGTTCTCACCATATTTGTTGATATTCAAACACTTTCTCTGCATTTTTCTGCACATATAATCCTGTTTTGTGGGGGTTTTTCCCCCTGAAAAATAATTTTCTTTTCAGGTGGAAGAGAAGGCACAATTGACGTACTTTAAATTTTACTTAAAACATTATTTTCATAAATTTATTATGAAAGTAAAACATTTAATAGCTTTTCAACATGGGATAGATAGCTATCTATTTACGCTTCATTTAGTTCTAGTCAAACTCAATGGTCCATGATGTGAATGATTATGAAAATAAAAGGAATAAAGAGAGTTTTGTTTTCCCTGTGGTGACAGATTAGAGATGTTATGTTCTCTTAACAGCTATTTCCATAAGATAAAACAAGGGGATAGTTAAAACAACAATTTATTCCACAAAATTGCAATAGGATTTAGACTTATATAGAGTGGTGCAGTGGCCTAGAGGTGGAGCTCTCGCCTCATAATTAGGAGGCTGTGAATTCAATCCTAGGTAGGGGCAGATATTTCTTTCTCTGGACACAATGAGTAAATATCAGCGGCGAACTCTGGATTGGCGACAGGAAGGACATGCTACCAGTAAACAGTCAGCTCCATTCAGTCGCCCCAACTCCACCCCGATGCAAATACAAAATAAAAGAGACTTATACACCACATCACAGTGTTTTTACAGCCCTCTCTAAGCAGTTTACAGATTCAGCATATTGCCCACAACAATCTGTGTTCTCATTTTACCAATCTTGGAAGGATGGAAGGCTAAGTCAACCTTGAGTCTGGTAAGATTTGATCTGCCAAATTGCAGTCAGCAGAAGTAGCCTGCAGTACTGCATTCTAACCACTGCACCACTGCGGCTTTTATGGAATTATGGAAATTGTCTGCTATTTTCTGCTTGTTTCCTGTCTAATCAAGCAGTTTAAGAGGAAAAATAGGCTAGTGCAATTTGTTATTTTTAGCCAAATTTATTCATTTTAAAGGTTATGGAAAAATATCCACTTGTCAACTGATACACCATTTAAACAATGACAAAAGGATATATCTAAATTTGTGTAGCCATTCAAAAAATACAAGTTAAATATGATGTGTTGTCGAATGCAAGAGGAGGATTAGGTTTATCTGACTTAAAATTGTATTCTGCAGCTTGATGTTTGCTTTGGATGAAAGAGTGAATGCTGCTGAGAATTGAAGGCTTTTGGAATTAGAAGGACATGGTCTGAGATTTGAGAAAGATGGGTATCCAAATATATATCAAATTTGTCTAGAATACATAAAGGCACTTCAAATACATTTTGAAAATGTGAATAATAAGGGAGCATATTTTATCATGCTTGGTGGACATGTAAAAAAGGTAGAAATTTTAGATTCAAACACATACTGAACATTGATTCAGAGGGTTTTAAAGATTAATATTCAATTGAGGCCAGAGGTGTTAAATGTAATGGTTTAGACGTGGGTCCCATATGAGAAATATTACTAAAGAGACTCTAAAAATATAAGATAAAAGGAATTAATGTTTAGATTTTAGGGGAAAAGTCTTAGAAAAAACAAGAATTCTAGCTGACCATAAAGGGAATAGATCTAGTAGGAAATAGAATTTTTTTAATGTACTGGAGAGACCAAACTGACCTACATTAAAAAAAAAAAAAACAGTCAAAACTGAAAACAACAAGACCTGCCAATGGCTAAGAGATGGAAACTTGATGAAAGGGCTAATTCTGGGAGTACAAGATCAAGTCTTAAGAACAAATGCATACAAAGCCAGAAAATAGAAGACAGCAATAAAAAACAAATGCTGCCTTTGTTTTTTTTTTTAAAAGCTGAAGAAACAGTCCCCTAACAGTCACCTGTGCCAAGATTATCACACATGCTGATTATAAACAAAGGAATAACAAGTCGTAATAATGGTACATTGGAATATCTGCAAATATCATTGGCCTGCACACTATCAGCATTGAACAAAATTGTATCAGTCAATTGCAAAAGGCTGCTTTTCTTAGAATAACTTACATGCTGTGATGATACGTTTAACACTATCAAATAATAACATCTGCCTATCCCAGTTTCTTGGGAAGAAATCAATAAGTGGATAAAATGGCAAATCCATATCTGACTTACTGTCCAACTAACCATAATAAAAGGCAGCTTGATTAGACTTACATTCTAAAACAGGGCTGGCAAACTCATGTTGTCATGGCAGTGTCATGTGACATACCGGGACTTTTTTCCCCTTTGCTAAACCAGGAGTTTGACAGCCCTGTTCTAAAACAATAACCTTATTGTTATTCAACAATAATACATGCCTTTTTCAGATAATTGGGAAACAATCAATAATTGGAATAAAATGCCAAATCAAGTCTAAACATCTGGCCAACCATGCTATCACTAAAATAATTTCAATGTTTTTTGGCCGCCACGAAGAAGCCTGCAGTCGGGTAAGATTGTGCTGGAGGAAGCAGGAAAAGTGAAAGTGCTGTCTGAGCTGGGTCAATCAACAACTTTTAAACACTCTGGAAACTGAATCGTTTGAATTGCTGGAAGATACATTGTATCCCTAAGAAGATCGGAAAGCGGCAGAGAAAGCTGTCAAGGGGAAAAAAACATCTTTTTTTTCTTCACTCTCCCACCCCATAGAAACAGCAGAAGAAGATTTGGAAAATTTATTTGGGCACTGAAGGTAAATTATTTTGAAAGTTAAAGCCAAGGGATAAAGGATTCCTGGACATTGGATTTAATAACTTAAGAAATTGGAAAACCCTTATTGGAGGTATGGATTTCTGAATACTTAAAAGAAAATTGTTGTTGTAAGTGGGAAGGGAGAGGAAAAAAAATTGGAGCAGAAGTTGAAAAAGGAGGAGATTGCCTAGAACTTTAAAGAAAGATATATTGTAATTGGATCTCTTTGATTAAACAGTAACCCCAGAAAGAGAAATAGAAGAAAGAACTTTGGTAACTTTGGAATTTTTTGCAATTATTTTTGATTAAAAATACTTGGGTGGTTGTTTTGGAAAAAGTGTTTCTCTTCACGATGGCATCGCTTGTGGATGAACTAAAATTGAATATAAAAAATATAAAAAAGAAAAACAAGATGGAAAAGATACTTTGGGCACTCTATTTCTATTTCTAGAAATGGCGGTATGCACTTATGAAAAGTTGACTACACAGCAGGACAACTGGGACAAAGAAGAAGAAGAAGCCATCTTTGATGAACAATGGGTTCTTTTTGGGGAGGAGGAGAAAGAGGAAAAGAAAAGGGGGATTTTAAGGTTTGAAAAAACAACCAAAAAAGAGAAAAATGAGATGAAAGGTGGATACAAGATTAGAAAACAACAGAAAGGGAGTAAGAAAAGGGAGGAGGAGAGACAAAGGGGTAAAAAGGGCAAGGAGAAGAATAAGCAAGAGAGAAAGGAGGGGATGAGAAGCCTTAATGGTGGGAAGCAAGACTTAAAGAAACAAAGCTTATTTAGAGACAATGGGTAAATCTAATTGAAAAAAGGGATTCTGGAAGGTACATAAGATTGTGTTTTTATATGTGTATTTAGAGTAAAATGCTTAAGATATAAATGAGTATCAATATATATGATTAGCTTTTTAATGATATGGATAGTGGTTATATACAATTTTATTTAGTTATTGTTATGTTTTTACCCCTTTCATAAAATTTATTGTGTAACTTTAGAATGTACTAAACAGAATCCCAATATAAATTAAGTGTTATATTAAGGAATGAGTCAAAGGCGTCACTCCAATCAGTGTACAGGAGAAGTATATTAAAAGAGAAAAGATGAATGGATAGATGGAAATAGAACAGACAAAGAATGATAAGTATTATGAACTGAATTGAGATAAGATAAATAAAACAAAATTAAGAAAGATAAAAGAGGGAAGAAGCTATATAGAAAGTTGAAAATGGTAATAAGATATGGAACGATATATAAAGTGAATATGATTTTTGAACTTGTGTCTGTGCGAAGAGTTTTTAGCCCGGGATCAAACAGCCTTCAGAAAAGATGTTTTATGTTTGTTTGTTTTTATGTTTTATGTTTTGTATGTTTGTGTATTGTTTATGAAAGGCAATAAAACTTTAATTAGCAA
The DNA here is from genome assembly GCF_049901735.1 of Notechis scutatus. Taxonomy (NCBI): domain Eukaryota; kingdom Metazoa; phylum Chordata; class Lepidosauria; order Squamata; family Elapidae; genus Notechis; species Notechis scutatus. Next base: position 119,489,064 of record NC_142012.1, read on the forward strand.
GAAATATAATTTGGATAATAGAATGAAAAGGAGAAGTTGGGATAAGATACGAAGTTGAATAGATAACGTAAATATCTATATTACAATTTGGAACTATTTTGTACGTTCTATTGGTTTTCTTAGAAAGGATTTTTTTATGTTATTATGCCTTGATTGTTTGTGTATTGTTTTTGTAAAACTAATAAAATTTGTGGGGAAAAAAAATAATTTCAATGTTTTAAAAGAGAACCATTTAAAAGTAGAGAAGAAATAATACACAATCTGTTTTGAATCAAGGACCATATTTAGGTCTTATGGAGCCTCCACATAGAAAAAAACCTCGGAGATGTATTTTGTATAAACTGAATCTGATCATATGATCTAACTGCCAGTTATTGCTGTTATTTTATATATTTCTGTACCGAAGTCCCCAAACACCAAAGTATTTCATGTGAAGTGAATTCAGCAATGTTTGAAAAAGCCTTTGCTATCATGAAAGGAAGCTATATTCAAGGACATTATCCTACTCAATATGGCTATTGACAAAAACAGCCTAATCCTGTTGATAACACAGTTTTAAACAAGGACTACAAGAAAGGCTTTCAAGATGCACAAATCAATAATTTAATGTCTTTATATTTGTTTGGAATCAGAAATGTCAGATAAGGCATTGTACAAAAAATCTCTAGAATTATTCAGTGATGCATACATAATTTAGTGCTTTGTTAAATCGTTGGAATAATGCAGCTGAAGTAAACTGGAATAAAATGCATATTTCAAAACTCATGGAATTTAAGGATGATATTTGATTATATTTAGGAAAAATACTTGTTTTCCAGTGACTTCCAGATGGATTGATGGCATTGATCCTACAGTAGTTAAACCCAACACTGGATATTGTGTTGTACAACCTGGCTGAAGATTGGCAAAAAGTTGAGATTATCAATATATATATTCAACTGCTCATTACCTCTGTTATAGGTGAAAAATTGGTTATTATACCTGAGAATATAAAGAACCAAACTGAACCCATTTGTATTTGCAGTCTGAACTTTTAAAGCTCAGAACATTATGTAATGTGTTTTCTGCTAGAAATAATACAAGATTGCAAAACTATGTACTTGGCATAAGTTAGAGGTATGTGCTGGGGTGCTCTGACTTTAGATGTCACATTAAAAGATATTAATGGCTTTCTTATAATCTTCTGGAATTTGAATAACAGGAAATCTGACTATAATGAGAATGTTGAGAGTTGTCCATGGAAGGTTGGAACTTTCTTATGAAAAAGTTGTATAACGTCCATATATGGGAAACAGGAAGTGTTATGTAACCATGTGATTTGATAAACCTATATAAGCTGTATTCACTAAATGGAAATGTCTCCTTCTCTCCTAAACATGGTTTTGGAGTCAAGGGGTCCATACTGCAGTATTTTCCCTAATAAAGCATCCTATGGATCAGATTATCAAAAGTCTGTTGATTCATTTTTATGTACTTCTCACAACCTCCTTTAAATTTTTTTGCTCATAAAGAGGATACAACCAGCATTATCTATGACAATATGTGATTATAAAGGGATGCCCTGAATTTGTAGTGTAGATTACACAGCACCCAAATCATTTAAAGAAACAGTAGGGAAAAGGGTCAGTGAGGTGAACATGATACCCTCAAGCCTCAAGAATTGAAGACTTTGTCTGCAGTTGCTTCTAGACTGCTAATGAGAAAAGATGCACAATGTCAGACTTAATTCTGCTAAACTTCTGGCAGAATATGATAATGTTTTTCTAAGGGCCACATGAGAAAGGTGGATATCAAGAAGAAGTTTCCATCACATTACCAGATAATACAAACCAAATGGATACACCTTTTCAGAATTTCCAGAGCAGGAATGTGTTACTCAAACATTATCTGCTTATACTCACAAGGGTGGTCTGAGTGAAGTTTTGCCAAACCCGCTGTGATGTGGATAAATTACAAATCCCAAACCTTCATATCAATTATGGACCTGTCATTTTTTATCTAGATAATAGATACTATATGGTTATCTCACTGGATTAAGAACTTCTGACCTGTGCAGGGGCAATATTGATTTCATTGGTGTGATCAAGTCATTGCATGATTAGCTTTGACTTTCAGGCTCTCACCCACCCATCCAGAAGAAGATTTTAGCTACAGTTACTCACTACGAACAAATGCAGAACTGCAATACTAAAAATATGAGTGCTGTGAAACAAAAGTAAATCTGGAGATACTTTTAATTTCCTTCAAATTCTCCTCACAAATTATATATAGGATTAAGAGAATGCTTGAAAGGAGAAGAAATGTATACACTAAAATCATCTTAGAATTAAAAAAATATTTTGTAAAAATCTGTTCTTTTCCTTCAGTTCCCTGATGTGCCTCTTATATAAAATCCAGATGAAGCTGAAAATGTTATGTTTTCAGTTTGATCAGGCACATTAAGACCTTCTGACCTTTCCTGTTCTGTCACAGAAAGAGTGACTGTGAATGTGATAGAACATATCATACAGAACAAGCTGCATTAATTCTGATGAGATAATTAAATGCACCAAGGTGTCCTAATGAGATCTACTCAACAAGAAGAGAAAAGAGAAAATATACTGCTGAAAAGTATTACACTCCACTGCAGTAGCATCTCTCCCAACCTATTTAATAGCTTTCTATAGGTGCCTAATTATACTCTTATTTCAGTATTCATTTCAACACATTCAGTACCACAGAAAAGATTCTTCATCTTTGTTTCCTCAGTTTATAGTTTCAACAGCTACTGCTGAATTTAGATTACTTTGGAAGCCCATGGGTTTTTTCTTGTGAACTTCTAAAGTTGCTTTAAAAAAAAAAAAATTCTCTCGAGTAAGTTTTCAGCATTTTGGATTTCTCCAGGCAGTTCTGTTTTTAGGGTCATGGACTTCAACAGACAAGAAAATGCAGTAGGAAGAAACACAGAGTTTCCAAATAAACATAATGACCCTGAGCCTATGGGATTCTAATAGCAACTCAATATTAATTATTTGTGAAAGTGGAAAGTGGTTGAAAGTAGAACCTCATGCATAAGAACAGGGAATGAGGTATTGTATTCACTTTCTTAAATTATGTCACTGATTATTCTAGACCAGGGGTGTCAAACTCGATTTCATTGAGGACCGCCTCAGGGTGGTGTTTGACCTTGGGGCTGGAGTGGGCTGGAATGGGATAGGCTTTGCCATCTCAACATCACTCATGTTGGAGGTTCCTGTGGTGGCCCAAGCAGTGAAAATAGGCTCTCAAGTTCCATTTTTGGCTATGATGGCCTCCTGCAACCCTCTGCCAGTGAAAATGGAACTCGGGAGCCTGTTTTTTTCTGCAGAGGCACCATGGGCCAGTCCCTCATTGTTTCCAGGGTGGCCCTGCATGCCAGATCTAAACACCCCATGGGCCAGATTCAGCCTGCAGACCTTGCGTTTGACACCTCTATTCAAGACAACAACTTGCTTGCCTGCCTACTTGTCTTCTCTACTCTGGACTGTTTCTCGACTATTTCCTACTTTCCTGGATCAATTTGATACTGACTAGGGGTTTGACTAGGGGTTTGGTTCTTTTGGAGAAGGCTGCGGTAGAAAGCTAAATTGATCACCTAATATTCAGAACTTTTAAAAAACGAACCAGTAGAATAAAGTGCCATGTTCTTTCTTCTAGGCAGTATTCCTTCTATTTCACATTATATTGCCAAAGGAGCCAAATTGTAGACAAGTAAGAGGCAGGTGTCTTTCTACCCAGCCTTTATTTAATTTTCATCAATCACCTAAACTCTTCTTTTTAAACCTTTTTTAATTGATAGATTGATGTATCTATGAATGCATACAAAATATCTTTGCTTATTGTGATTATAGCCAGATCCAGAGTTGGCAACCGGAATAAGTGACGGTATAAATCCATTGTAATTTCTGGACACATTTCAAGGCAGCTGCTCATAAAGTGCAATGCAGTACTCAAATAAAATCTAATCCAGACATAAATAACAGTTACTAAGTCTGATTAATTCAGGAAGGGTCATAGCTGGGGCATTGCTGAAAGCTGTGTAAATGCATTCTTCATCACAGCCATCAACTGCAAATCCAGAAGCAGTTACACACCACACACATTCTTTTTGAACAAGTATGTCCCTTTTCCACAAAAGGATTTATTTCAGTCCTTGCCAACTTTCTCTGCCAACACTATCTTAATTTCAGCATCTTCTCCTTGATACAGCCTATTAAATATTTTGCATTAGCACACCTGGCAAAGACAATTGAATTATATTAACTTCTTATACTGTACAAGACATATGCTTTAAGAAGCATCCACAACAAACTAGGAATAGGAAAACGGAATAATTGGACATTGCCATCAAATATGTTGACGATTACGATTGCCCCAACAATACCGTGTGACTTCTATATTGTGGTTGAAATATATTTAAAAGGAATTGTATGCCACTGAAAGCTGCGGTAATATAAATTTCAATCCCAAATCTACCTCCCAAAATATTTTTTTCAAATTTTCCAGATAATCTGTAATATTCCATAGAGAAATTTTGCATAATAGCTGCAAAAAAAGTTGTATTCTTTGCCAATTGGAAATTAACAATTTTGAAAGATATAAACCAGGATTTTATTATTTTAAAAAATTCAGTACAGCCTATGTTCATAATTTTAGACAAAGCAAATATTGTACTAATATTGTTTGGAGTTGTAGCTCCAAAAGAATTTAGCTGATTTTAGAATATTCTGGGAACTGAGGTTTATACAGAAAGAAGAATTGCAGAGAGCTCCAAGTTTGTTTGCATAAAATTTGGTCTGGCTTGAATCTTGATCTTAAATGCTGTGGCCTCAGAGAGACTGGTCAAAATGATCAAAAGTCTGTAAACCAACTGGGATCAACATCTTCTGTTTGGAGTGGTGTTTTTCCTGTTTTGAACATTTTATTGAAGTGGCGCACTATTGTATAGTTCTCTTAAAGCTGATGGGTTTCTATAAATTAAGAATAATAAATGCACTATTATTATGTATGTGGCTAAAAGTTGTTGAAAGACATTACTTTCACTTACCCAGTCTTTTAGTTACAATTATTTTAAACTTACTAAATGAATATATTTGTCATTTAGCCATTTATTCTTAAAATACTTATTATCATGAATAGCAATTCACAGTATAGGCAATTTAATTGGAATTCTGATATTAACAGACTAAACTACTATCTACTCTGCAGTGGACTTATTGTTTACAGCCATTATTTCTGGTAGTGCATTATTTTCACTAACAGCTGAAAGCAGGAAAAACAATTGCCCACTGAGAAGGGAGAGTACTAGAAATTAAAAATGATGAATAATATCAACAAGTAGTGTTTCTTTTGCTTTTGCTTCTGACTCACTGAAAAATTTCTTTAGGTTTTCTAAGTGCTTTGTAAATTTTTAACAGCAGACTGTTTCTTTTGTGTTGAAAATAATACGAATCCCAGATCTTCAGATAAGTATGACAAACACCAGTTTATTCAACATATCAAATAAATAACTGACGTCTTGGCTACATAGTACAAGGGTTGCCTGTTAGTTGTTTACATAAATGTAGTGTACTATATATTAAGACCTAATATCCCTTTAAGGACCATTACTAGAAAAGAGACTAGAAAACATTAATTATAACAAAGCATTCAGTGCTACATAATAAAAATTGATGTTAAATATTATACACTGAGTCTTCGATAGGTATAAATTCTTAAACTTTTAGAATTATTTGGCTTATTACAGTATGAAAGCTGGATTGCCCAGCACATGAGTGCTCTTATTAAGCCTTGCTATCAGTATATTTCACATTCTCTAAAGTAGCAGCTAGATTGAATAGTAGGTTTTCATGGAAAATCGGTGCACTCCTGTGCAGTTCTCTGATAAGAAAGGTGTGAGACATAGCATACTGATTTAGTCACAAAATCTAGTAGCAATCATGCTTAGATAACAACCAAAGTAGAAGTCACTGGGGTGCATGGACTTACTTGGAAAGTCTAGCTAGGAGCCCAAGGAACTCTTTGTATTTAAAAAAAAATACTTTGAATTTGTTTCCCTGACTAATCTCTGCTTGAAGATCTTACAGGTAATTAATTTAGAATATAAGACTTAGAATCTATTAATTGGTCTGAGGTATCACAGCTTGCTACTAGATATACTATGCATTATTTCATCAATGTAGTTGTTTTGGAGTGCTTGCTATTCTCGTGTCAAGTTTTCATTTACTAAGAATTAAAAACTATTTCTGTTGTTTCATTCCTTATGTAGATCATAGCTACTCCATATATCTAAGAAATAAATAGAGTCAAAAGTGAACCTGACATTAAAAGCTTCTATACTTCAATAAATTGTCAGCTGTGTTGCTTTCCTTTTCCTTAATAACTCTACAAGATGAATTAACAAAAGCAATTGTCAATCCTTTCTAAGTTGAAACTGCTCTCATTAGTCTTGTCCACATATCTTCAGATGAACTAGTTACTTGTGCTGGTTTCTCTGTCAGACATGTTTTATCCTGAAAATATTTTTAGTCAATAGACAGATGTCATTGCAGTGAAAGTTGCAACTAGAATCTTCATGTGTTGAGCATTTCAGTTTTCATCATAGAGCTGACTAGTACTATATAGGAATAAATTAATTTAGCCTTTGAGTTAAGCTTCTACTTCAAAAGTCATATACAACAGGAAATGTGATTTTCTTATTTCTTTATTTTTCATATTAAATCATAGGAACGTTTGTTTCCTAGGTAATAAATCAAACCTATTTTTCTCTAAATTAGTGATCATTGCAGTCTTGTAAATTAATAAATAATGTGGCCCTAATTGTATTGTTCTCTGTTGGCACTGGCAATTATAGTAAAACTTTGTTTGCTTTTGTTAAAAGTAATCAACATTTTTCTACTCTAACTCTCACCTCTGATTGATATTTATATTGTCCTAAAAATTGGACTGCCATTTGTCAGAAATGGTGTTGGGTCTCCTGCTTGGTGGGTGGGTGGGGGATTGGACTAGATCAGGGTCGCCAACCTTTTGGACCTCAGGGACCACCAAACTCATAATTTTAAATCCCAGGGACCACTAACCAGTTCTGTGGGCATGGCCTAATTTGTGGGTGTGGCTTGGTGGTCATGTGACTGGCTGGGCATGGCTTGTATGTAAATATTATAAATATTTATATAAATATTGAATTTTTTATAAAAAAAGAGCAACTTTTACCCAAAATCATGCAGAGCAGGCAGGCAGATTGAGTTGCTCACAGAATCACAGATTCATTCAGAAATCTACCTATCTGCCATTGGCTAGCTCAGTTTGTCACATAAAATTTGCTTGCAAGAAACTCACAAAATTAACTCACAATACACCATGTATGTAAATATTGAATTTTTTTATTAAAAAAGAGCAACTTTTACCCAAAATCAGCAAAGTAGGCAGGCAGATTGAGTTGCTCACAGAATCATTCAGTGATCTATCAATCTGCCATCAGCTAGCTCAGTCTCTCAAATTTGCTTTTTGTGAGCCTGCACTGAATAATAGAACCTTCAGTCCTACGGGAGGTTCGGTTGTGCTTAAAAGCAGAGCTGAAAATCTAAAGACTACCTAGAAAGCAAGAAATCCAACCATTTCCTGCTTCCTAGCTAATCTAAATCTCCCAGCACAGCAGAACAGATGATGGTTGGAAAAAGGAAAAATAGCAATTTAGCAGGCAAGTTTTCTGGGTAAGGAGTGAGTGGGCAGGCCATGTGGGTGGCACAGCCTTGTGTTTCTGTGCAACATGGATTAATTGCTTTGGGGGGGGGGGGTGCTCTGGGGGTGAGATTTCTCTGTGACTCACCAAAATTTTATCATGGCCCACCAGTGGGCTGCGGCCCACTGGTTGGTGACCGCTGCACTAGATGACTTACAATATCCCTTCCAACTAATCTAAAATTTTCTACCAACAATTATGCAATATTCACTTGTTCAATTCCAAGTATGCATTTAGAATAGCCTAAATAAGCTGCCCAGAGTTGCCTTATAGGAGAGATGGATAGACTAAAAAAATAGTAAAACAATCAAATAATACATAAATAATTATATCTGTATCATTATGTTAAGTTGCATATTATTATATAGTAAAATGTCTACCATGATAAAGGGTGGGAGGGAAAGCACTGTATAAACTTTCTAGATAGGCTAACCATAGAAAAGATTCCTGATTGACTTACTTGGCCTTTGAAATCACTCACATAGCATTTATTGATTCATTTATTTATACTCAATGGACTGTGAGCAGAGTACAAAATTAGGAAAAGGGTCATACATTTTGAATGTGGGTTAGCACCTTTGTAATCAAATAGAAGAGTTATTTTGAGAGCCAACACTGAGCTCTGAAATAACAAATTATTTACACACATTGTTGTTTAGAATCCAACATGTTTAAAGGGCTTTAAGACAATAACATTTTCTCTAAATTCATAATGATAATGACCCCTGGAAAACCAAAGACTATACCCTGAATATATTTTAATAGGAATGGGCAATGTGTATCTTATTACTATCCTTTCTGGTACAGAAAGGCTGTGCCTCTGCATATTAAATTGGCAACAGGGCTTCTGTGCATATTCAAGAACCACCGCTCACAAATCAGAACTATTTGACTTGACTGATCACTCACCTAATTGTGCTTTTTATATATTAATATAGAAAACTCCACTACTGAAGATCTGTCAATCTGAAATGACTACAACAGGATTAGATTATATTTGAGATTTGATGTAGGGATGAACAAACACACATATTTATTTTACTTCACCAGATATGACTCCACACATAATTGATAGAAAACTCAAATTTATTAAAGATTAAGAATAGAATTTTTATTTACATAGAAGACAACCTATTCCCTGTTGGGTAATCATTTCAGAAATAGTTCCTTACCAGGTTCCAGAGTGCTTCCAACAATGACAGAATTAATGTGCAGCTTTCACTGGAAAAGTTGGGATACTTTCAGAGATGTATCTGCCTTACAAATAACCCATGCTGAACTGCTTAGCACAGTCATACATCAGCACAGGAAATGTTTTATGACATTTTGTATTTTGTCATAAACTATTTAACCCATGTTGAACTGTACTGAGCTATCAAGTATCAAAACAAGAAATATTTTATGACATTACAATAAACTAATTCATGTTAATCTTTATCTCATAAAATACTTTATTCAATTTGCCAAATATCAACTCCATGGGAGTTGCGAGTCCAGATTTTGCATATGTTCTGTAAATTAGCTGTTTGAGGTACCTTGGTTCAGAATATTTTTTCTCATGGTGCACTGTTTCATCCAGTTAGGAATTACAAGAATCAGACTTTTAGTAGGATATAGATAGATATTTATTATTTATTTATATTTCGTACTTTTTAACCACTCATCTTCCTCAAACAGGCCTATAACTATAACTACAATATATAACTACACATACATTTTAAATGTTAATATTAATCAAGAACATTTAAAAAAATTTAGTGTGTACAAAAACTTAAAATTTCTCTAGTAACAAGAATATTAAGACTATATCTAGAGAGAAAGATGTAGCAATAATAGATTTTAAAATGAATGGCACAAAAAGAATAATAGGTGAGGAATATATTTAGCAGTATTGTTGACACTTGGTAAGTAAGAGAGGTAAGCTGGCACATAATAAATGATTTAAAATGCTGCCTTTGGCCTTCTGAAAAATTTGATTACAGCTCTGATGATTGATGGCACAGGGAAAAAAATAAACGATGTACAGGATCTGTGCTGAGTAAATCAAGAAAGGCTTTCCCATTTGATGCTGAACATTTCAACATGATTCAGATAGTGCTATGACCAGGATTTGGTTTTCTCCAAATATGTTTTTTTCTCCAAAATATGAAATAATAAGTTCAATGATATATTTTTGCACTGTGATAGTCACAAAAGTGTTCACATAAAAAGCTTTTGTTATCATTAAATTCCTGATTCTGTTGAGTGTTTAGAATAGATAGATGGACAGGCCAGTAGATCTGTCCATATTCATATTATGCTTTAAAGAATCTGGCAATGAAACATTTTCCTGTCAATCTAGACTGAATATGTAGCAAAGTGTCTCAGCGCAGACAAGAATTTCTTAAAGTGGCTTACAATCAAACTGACATAAACATAAGGACAACAGCAGGTTAAACAGAAGTACAGAAATTCCCTAGAAAGAAAGAAACTCTGCATTTTTATCTTATTTTGTTTGTATAGGAACACTCAGTTTCATGATTCTGACTAGAGTGGCTCCCATTGGTGCCATACTAGTCATGCTGATATTTTTAGGGCTGTCACCACTTCCAATTCTTGGTTCTCCTTCACCTAAATCTACCTCTCTCCAATAATGGAGGTTGTGACCATGCTAAAATACAAGTAGATTTTGTAACAAAAGTAAGAAATTTTATTTTCTAAGCTAAAATAGAAGTATATTTTGTAACAAAAATAACTTTGATACTTTCATGCATCAGCTTTCAGAATTCTTCCTGAAAATGTAATTTTTATACCATTTTTATTTCTGTCTACCTGCATTCTTTCTGTTAGCATATACTACAAATGCTGAAGTTAATTTCAGTCACTTCCATCCATGTACTCTTTGATTCCTTATGGGCCTGCATGACATCATTTCCAAAAGAAAACCCATTTAGATTCACAGAATGCTTACATATGCTATCAGGACGTGGTAATTGCCTAAAACCAAAAGTAATTATTTTCTTTTTTTTTTTAAACAAATTTTATTAATTTTTAAAACACACAAATTATCATTATTCATTACATGTTTAAACCTTTTTCCATTGTAAATTTAACAAGTCAGATAAATTATGATTCTGTTTTAAACCATTTCCATATAACATACCAAAACCTCTTATTCAATTTCTCTTTACTTCTCTTTACTCTTATTCAATATCATTATTATTATTTCATCTGTTTCTTTCTGACTTAGTTACCATTATTCTCATTCTATATTTCTAAAAGTTTTTACTATTTCTCCCCCAAAAAACATATACACACAACACACAAAACATAAAAAAAATCTTTTTGGAAAGTAACTTGGACCCAGGTGTCTCTCTCTTCATGGACTTCAATTATATTCATGCTCATCTTACATATCATTACTTATTTTATTTACCATTCTAAGCCTTCTATATTAACTTCTCCACATATTTCACACTTCTTAATTCTACCTTAATTAATCATCTTAGTTTGAATCATTATATTTGTATCTTTTGTCCATTTTTATCATCCCTTTGTCTCATTCCTTATGAAAAAAAAAAGAAAATCAGTTTCTCCTGAAATCATTAATCAGAGTATGATGCCTTTCTATCTCCCCCTAAGTTAATCAAATTAATCTTTAAAATAATATCTAATACCCAATCAGATTTTGCTTGGTACATTCTATCTAACTAATACATCCAACACAATTAAGTGCATAATTAGACAATAAATCCAAATATTAAAAAAAATACTATAATAAAAATTTTATAATAACATCAATACCATAATTTTATTAAACTCTTTAATTAAAACAATATTCTAAACCTCTCCTATTATTAAGTTTTAAAGCCAATCATTTTTAAACATTTTAACATTTTAATCTCTTGTCAACTCTTAAACCATTGCAATACTACCATCTCATCTTATGTACCTTGCAAAATCTTTTTTTTTTTAAAAAATTATACTTTATCCATTATCCATAAAAAATTCCTTTTTTCCATTTAATTTCAAAACATTGTAGTTTTCTCCACCTTTTCCCTTTCTTTCTTCTCCCAACAAACCTTTCTACCCCCCTTCTTCTAGCCTCTGCCTTACCGGCTTCCCTTCTCTGTCGTATTCCTTTTCCCTTTTGTTTACTATCATCATATTGGTTTTGCACTTTATTTTTCCCTTTCTGAAATGTTTTTTTAGATCTTAAGTCCTTAAGTCCTTTAGTTCTCTTCTTTTCTTTTCTTTCTCTCTTCCTTCTTTCTGGATCAAATTCTGAGATTCATTAAAGATGGCTCCTTCCTTTCTTTCTTGCTCCTCTGCTGTCTTCATCTGTTGTAATGTTTGTTGATAATTAGTAGCGCCATTTCTAAGAAAAGGAAAGCTTCTTCCACACCATCTTTACCATTTTTTTTTTGCTTGTTCATATTCTTTTCTTAGTTCCTCAACAGAAAGAGCCATTATAAATCTTTTCTTTTCTTTTCTCCTTCTTTCTTCTTACAACAACCAGAATATTCAAAAGAAAATAAAAAAGATAAAAACAGTCCCAAAGTTATCAATCAGTCCAAACCAAGGCAGAGTTCTCACTTTCTCCTTCTGGGGTAATATCAATCAAAGAGAAAGAAAGTCCAAATCTGTTTAAAATCTTATTACAATATATTCTAGTCTTCAAATCCTTAAGGCATCTGCTCCAGCAAAGTCTTAGCATACAAATATTTTCTTTTTAATCCTCTCTCTTCCCACTCATCGCTTAAAACCAATTTTCACCTAAAAAAATAGGTTTCTTAATATCCAGTTATTTATTCCGTAGGAAAAGAGGAAAGCTATCCTTTCAGCACCTTCAAACAGCCGCTTTTTTTCCTCTTCTGGCAGGTATTATTCAGAAAGTCATACTTTTCAGGAATTTTATTAAATATGTCTTAGAGTCCTAGGAGCCAAGAAAAACTTTCTCCTCTCAAGCACTTTCTCCACTTCCTCCTGCGCATTCTTACCCGGCTGCCAGCTTCTTTGTGGCGGCCATTACGGACCGCCGCTGCACCGTCCTGGGAAAAGGGGTTCTACCGGCCGGGAGGGGGTCTGCAACACCCCCAGTCCCTTCTCCGGATCCCCCTACCTTCAGCTGCCCCTGCAGGGGCCTAGCTCCGTACCCATCTGGGTCGGAGCCCCAAAACGCTAGCGCGGCAGGGATCGCGCAGCTTCGCAAATCCCTGCCGCTCGCGAAGCCTACAAACCGGAAGTCCTCCAAAAGTAATTATTTTCAATGCATGATTGTCAAAGAGTTCCTTTACCATAGTTATTGAAAAGAAAGGGATACAGTTGCAAGAATTCTGGAAGCAAATGTTTTCCCATGTAAAGCCAATTTATCCCAAAGTACATGAGGGTGGAGCATATTTATTTTCTTTCTATGAAGTAATGAAGACTGTGTGTGTGTGTTTGTGTTTGTGTGTGTGTAATTGACGTCAAATACGTTTGTAGGATTTTGTTTACATAATCATCTTCAGTATCTTTATCAGTTTGGAATTGCACTGTCAATGCATAAAAATGGTTAGGTATCTCCATCACTAAACTTGATTATCAAACTCTGTTTAACTTGTTGTTTTAGATGCATGTCTCTGTGTATGTCCCAATAATATTACAAATTGATTTTTAAGGATAGATAGAAATAGTTCATCTCAACGGGGGATGGAATCTCATTCTAGGAAAGTTTTTTTTAAAAAAATCTTGTGATTAACTTGCATCTCTCCTTTTCAACTCTAATGACTAAACACAATAGGTAAATAATACCCTGGGGAATTTATAATCCTGAACTAATTACAATGCTGCATCAGATATAGTGTAAGAGCAAGTTATAACCATTTGTCTGCCATTTAGTTATGCAAATAGCTATATCTTTCTCTTATGCAGCGATTTCTATTTACTAGAAAACTAGCTTGGCATGGTATATTGCATAATATAAAATAATATTTAATATTTTTACCTTGTAGCCAATATCATTACAAGAGAAGAGGCATGTGTGTGAAACAAGTTGAATCAGATCAGCCACAAAAATACAGTTTTATATGAAATAGATTCAATTTCTTAAAGATTTAGCAAAACTGTTGGATAAGAATAAATCATTTGATTGTTCATGGGATTTTCTCAATTTTCCCAGTAGGGAAAAAACAACAACAAATTGTATAATGTTCTCTTAAAGTCACATTTATTAAGACATAAGACATAAGAATTTATTTGTCATTACACTCGCTAGTGGGTGCAATGAAATGAGGTAAAGTAAAACTGGACAAACACCACTAAAAGAAAAAAAATTGAACTAAACACAACCAACCATACAATAATCTCTATGCAATTTAAAAATGTAAATACCCCATTACTCTCAGCCATTTAAATTCCACAAAAATCTTATGACCCTGCATTCAAACTCAAAACTGCACTTGGATAAAAACTGTTCTTAAATCTGGTCGTCCTTGTTCTTAATACCCTAAATCTCCTTCTCGATGGTAATAGTTCAAAGAGCTGATGTCCCGGATGAGAGGAGTCATTCAATATATTAAGTATCTTCCTCTTACATCTATTCCTATACAGTTCTTCCAAAGAGGGGAGTGAGCAGCCAATGATGTTTTGGCCCATCTTGATCACCCTCTGAATTGCCTTTTTCTCTGCCACTGTGCAGCTCGAGAACCATACACAGAGACAGTAGGATAATATACTCTCAATTGAACTCCGATAGAAGGTAGTCAGTAGACTCTCAGCCAGTTGTTGTTTCCTAAGAATCCTTAGTAAATACAACCGTTGTTGTGCCTTCTTAATTAAAGCAGCGGTGTTTGCGCTCCAAGTCAGGTCATTTGTAATGATGGTCCCGATTAACTTACATTCCACCACCTGTTCCACACGAACTCCCTCTATATACAGTGGCTGAATGTCTGCTCTTTTTTTCCTATAGTCCACTATAACCTCCTTGGTCTTCTTAATATTAAATAGAAGATTATTATTCTTGCACCAGCGGGATAGCTGTAGTACCTCATCCCGATATGCCGACTCATCATCCCCAGAAATAAGTCCTACAAGCGTAGTATCGTCTGCAAATTTCATTATCCTATTGTTGGGATGTTTATTTGTGCAATCAGATGAATAAATGGAGAACAGTTGTGGACTAAGGACACAACCTTGTGAAGTGCCAGTGCTAAGTGTCTTGACAGTAGAAATATAATCATTCAGTTTAACTCTTTGTGGACGATTTGTTAAAAAATCCAATATCCATAAACAAATAGAATCTGGAAGATCTACATCTTTGAGCTTGGCTATTTATTATTAACTGCCATAGACTGAACATGATGGCATATTTGAAAACAGAATTAGCCACAAAACCTGTGATTTTCATTCTTTCCAGGAGGGTGAGAAGCTCCCCCCCCCCACTCTCTTTTAAATAGCACCTAGTATATTATACACAGATAGAGTCTTATTGCCAACACCACATTCTACTATCTCAGCATTTAAATTGGATGTTTCCCATTTACTTTTATTAGCCCTTTCTACAATAAAATTACTAAATAAAATTACCAATTAGCAAAGGTAAGATTCCAATCTCATTTCCATTATATATTCATCCAATATTGAGTAAGCAGGATATCACTGGGTAGCGAATCAACTCACAATGTATGGAAAAGTAAGACAAGTTATATTTTGCCAATAATTTTGTTTTGTTGATGTATACACTGCCCAGAGTCCCTCCTTGAAGCACAAAACATAACTAAATAAAATAAATAAAAATAATAAAGTTATTTAAATTTATTATAGCTCAGAAATGTTCATTTATTTATTTATTTATTTATTTGATTTGCCAATTGTTTACAAAATAATAAGTATAAGTGTATACATAGTTGTGAATACATGAAATGGGTACATATAAGAAAAATAAAAGAAGAATAAGAGAAACAATAGGACAGGGACGGTAGGCACGTTGGTGCGCTTATGCACGCCCCCTACAGACCTCTTAGGAAAGGGGTGAGGTCAATAGTAGACAGTCTAAGGTTAAAGTTTTTGGGGTTTGGGGAAGAAACTACAGAGTCGGGTAGAGTATTCCAGACATTGACCACTCTATTGCTGAAGTCGTATTTCCTGCAATCAAGTTTGGTGCGGTTAACTTTGAGTTTGTATCTATTGTGTGCTCTTGTGTTGTTATGGTTGAAGCTGAAGTATTCATTGACAGGTAGGACATTGCAATGTATGATTTTATATACCATGCTTAAATCAGACCGAAGACGGCGTAATTCAAGGTTTTCTAGTTCTAGAATTTCAAGTCTGGTGGCATAAGGTATTCTACAACGAGTAGAGGAGTGGAGAACTCTTCTTGTTAAATATTTCTGGACTTTCTCAATTGTGCTAATATCAGATATGTAATGTGGGTTCCAGACTGATGAACTGTATTCGAGTATTGGTCTAGCAAATGTTTTGTATGTTCTGGTTAGTAGTGTGATATTACCAGAGAAAAAGCTACGTAGGATTAGGTTAACAACTCTTAATGCCTTTTTGGCTATGTAGTTGCAGTGGGCTCTAGCACTTAGATCATTAGAGGTGAGTATTCCAAGGTCCTTTACAGAGCTTGGGTCATCAACAAGATCTTGACTATTCAGCTTGTATTTTATTTTCTGATTTTTTTTGCCAATATGTAAGACAGAGCATTTATTTGTTGAGATTTGAAGTTGCCATTTGTTTGACCATTCTGATACATAGTCAAGATCTTTTTGTAGGGTAGCAGTATTGTCTGTGGTATTGAACAGCTTTACATCATCAGCGAAAAGAACGTAATTGCTCTTAATATGATCACAGAGGTCATTTATGTAGAGTATGAAGAGAGTTGGTCCTAGAACACTGCCTTGGGGGACACCACTATTGACAGATACAGAATTTGATAGGACGCTCCCAATTTTGACCATTTGTTGTCTGTTTGCCAGGAATGCTTCTATCCAGTTATTCAGTTGTCCAGAGATACCATAGGATTTTATTTTTAGGAGTAGTTTGTCGTGTACCACTGAATCAAAGGCTTTACAGAAGTCTATGTAGATTGCGTCTATTGCTTTGCCCTGGTCGAGTTGTGTCGTCCATATGTTTTTGCAGTGTAAGAGTTGCAGATTACAGGATAGTTTTTTTTGAAACCAAATTGTTTATTGGAGAGTAGGTTGTTTGTCTCTAAGTGGAGGATGATGGATTGGTTAATAATTGATTCCATGACTTTACAGGTGACGCAGCATAAGGAGATTGGTCTGTAATTTTCAACTAGGCTTGGGTCTCCCTTTTTGAAGGTGGGAATGACTGTGGCTTGTGACCATAGGTTAGGCAAGGAGCTGGTCCTGAAAGATTTTTCAAAGATTATGCTTAGAGGTTTGGCTATGGCAGTGGATAGCTTTTTTAAGAAGTAGGCACATATTCCATCCGGTCCAATAGATAGAGATGGTTTTAGATTGCGTAGTGCTTTTTCAACATTGTCTTCTGTAAAATCGATATGTATTAGATCATTGTTGTTATCTGTGGTATGGCTAGGAAATACTGGGCATGATCCGTTGCTGTTTACAAATACTGAGCCGAAGAATGTGTTAAAGAGGTTGGCTTTAATGGTGTCGTCGTTGCAGTCTTTACCATCAGGTCCTATCAAGGGTGGGATGGACCTTGAGTCTTTTAGTTTGTTGTTTACAAAATTGTAAAAAGCACGGGTGGAATTGGTGCTTAGAAGGTTTTCCTCTTGTTTAATGTGATAATTGGTGCATTTGGTCTTTATCTGGTGGCATAAATTTTTGTATCGGCTTTTGAAATTGGCAACGTGACCAGATTTGTTTTTCCGCCAGAGTGATCTCTTTTTGGATTGAAGTTTCCTTATTGTTATGGGTAATCTGCTTTTTTGTTTTGTTTTGGGAGTTGTTGTTGGTACATATAGTTTGATGACTCTTTTGACTTCAAGTAAAAACATGTTGTAATGGTCTTCAACAGTATTGCATCCAGTGAATAGAGATTGCCAATCAAGGGATGAGATATCGTTGTCTATAAGATCATAGTTGCCTTTTTTGAAGTTACAATTGGGGATTACATCATTGTGGTGATTTTTGTGTGGGCGTATGTTGAGACAAAAGTCAATCATATTGTGGTCACTGCTGGAAAAGGGTTCTTTAGTTTGTATTCCGTAAATTAAATTTAAACTATTGCAGAAGATGAGATCGAGGCAGTTGTTTAGTCTAGTGTTGTTGGTTACTAGTTGTTCCAGTCCCAGATTTGTAATAGCATTGTAGAAGGTTGTGTGTATGATTTCAGTTGTACATTCATTTAGGGTCCAGTCAATATGAGGTAGATTGAAATCACCAAGAAAGAAAAGGGTATGGGCAGGATGCAGCCCATGTTAGTAATGTATTTAGCTTGTTTACATGTTCGATGTCATAATCAGGTGCTCTGTAACATAGTAAGAATCGAATTGTGATATTTAAGGATAGTTCACAGATGATGGTCTCAGGAAGAGCAAGCTCCTGGGTAACTTGGATATTTTTTTAGATGTAAGGACTTTTTATAGAAGATAGCAACACCACCTCCTCTACGAATTTCACGATCTGATCGGTAAACATGATAGTCCCTTACTGTGGTAATGGAGTCAGGGAGAGATGCATTGAGCCATGTTTCACA
Source organism: Notechis scutatus (assembly GCF_049901735.1). Classification (NCBI taxonomy): domain Eukaryota; kingdom Metazoa; phylum Chordata; class Lepidosauria; order Squamata; family Elapidae; genus Notechis; species Notechis scutatus. The sequence goes on from NC_142012.1 coordinate 119,507,473, forward strand.
GACAAATATAATGTTGAATTTAGCCATATTTAGTAGGAGGAAAAATTCAGGTATTTTATTCACGAGGCTTCTTGCATTGAGTAGTTTGCATTTAAGGCCAGTAGTAGTTGGAATTGAGGTAGTTAGGGGCATGCATGCCTAGTATTGGGTGATGGTGGATCGGTTGAGGTAGGGTTGTGGTTGAGGGTTAAAGCTGAGTTGCGGGTTGTGTGGCTTACTTTTGATACAGTCAACATGGTAGTCAATGTACAGGTCCTTCTCTTTATCATTTATTATGGTGAATAAAATGTATTTGTTCTTTAAGAACTTGTCAATGTCAGTGGTGACATTTTAGTTTTGCATCAGCTTTATCTGCAGGGTTTTGTTGCCTTCAGCAGCAGCAGCAGTTAACTTCAAGCTTTATCCCTCCTGGATCTGGCATCACAGCATGTGAAAAAGTGGTGCAATCTCTGTCTCATGATGTTACTTATAGAATACAAAATACAGAATAATAGAGTTGGAAGGGACCTTGGAGGTCTTCAAATCCAACCGTTTGCTCAGGTAGGAAATCCTATACCATTTCAGACAAGTGGCTGTCCAGTCTCTTCTTTAAAGCCTCCAGTGATGGAGCATTCACAGCTTCTGAAGGCAAGCCCTTACTCCAGTTAATTGTTGTCACTATTGGAAATATTGCATCATTCTGATTCCTGCTGTCCTTCCCTCACAGACACTGTTGTTTTGAGATATAATCTCTAATGTTTCCATGACTTCATGTGAGAAAATTCCTTGAATAAAACTGCCCTTCACTTTCTTCACCTGGCATTACCAAAGTGGGAGACGGTTCTTCAAACAATGTAATGATTTGGGGAAGAGGGGTTCTTAATGAAATTTCTGTATTATCATTGGCCAACATGTAGTGTGGTAGTATCTTCTATTAAAATATCGTTCGCATACAAATAAAAAACTGTAGCCTTAAGTGTTTTAAAACTAGCTTTGTGTTTCCTTTTTTTTAATCAGGCTTATTGTTTATATAAAAGTACCCAGCAACAGATATATAAGAAACAGCAAGGGCTCAGAAATGATGCTTCTCCCATATCAGCGGGCACCCTTCATTTCTGTGAATTTCTTGCGGGACAGGGAATCTTACCATTTCCAATCTATCTCCTAATCATACCACAATCTACCCAAAACAATTTCTGAAGAATATGGTTTGAAATTGTGGAAAATTACATACATGAAAAAAAAAATCACTTTGCAGGGCAGTAGGTAAAAGTTCTGAGAATTGACAAAAAGAAACCTTATTTGTTGAGATGATATATCAATAGTCCTAGAAAATATGTCATTATTGCAAAGCACTGAATAATTTGCAAAATACCTTCTGAGTCTCTTTTTGTCAATCACTGTGATGGCTCTTTGCCTATGAGATTGATAACTGGTGCATGGATTGCCTGTAGGTTTTAGAGGATTATGTGCCTTGATTTTTACGTATTGTTTCTGAGTATTTGTTAGCCACATGTAGTCTATGGAATTAGGTTATCCATACATTTATGTAAAAATCACACAGTCATGCCTACAATCTTGCTTTTTTTTTTTTTTTTACATACAACCTCCAGCAAACACATCTTATAATGTTCAGTGACAAAAACATGCAGACATGTAGAAAATTCTCAAAATAAATACTTAAAACTATAGGTTGGAATAGCATCTGTGTATGAGATGGAGGGAAGAATTCCTTCTATTTTTTATTATTATTTTCATAATCACTAAGTTTTCTGTACCTACATTTTTTAACTTTGTGATAAATTAGGCAGCTTTAAAAGAAGTGCAGACAAACAATAATTTTTTGCCATGCTCATTTTCCTAATAGTTTCATAATGTCTGGATTTTTAATGACAGTGAAGCTTTAAACCAAATCCAAACAAAAACAAAATGTCACCTGAGGCCACTTATTATTAGAAGAAAATTCTGTGGCACCTTTAGAAAATAAATGAAAGAGAACGGAAGCTGTAAAAAGTCTAGAAGTTATTTCAGATAATACTATAAACTTGCTGTTTTCTCTCAATTCCTGATGACCAATAGATAACTTCTATCCTGAGATCTCAAAGTCTATGTTTTTTATTTTTATATTCAAGAGAAGATGAGTTGAATATTTTCAAAACAAGCTATGAGAGATAAGAGGAAAATTATGGGGAAAATGATTTTATAGTCTGTGAAAATTCTACTTTGATTTTTTTCTGTTAAGAAAGAGATGAGAAAAAAAAAATGTAGTCAAAGATCTATCCCAAACACATTGCTGCAGTCCAGTCAGTTATTCTGCACTGTCTTTGCTGTAAAGGGCAAGTCAACAAAATGAGTTCCATGTGAAGAATTTTAAAAATGAATGAAATATAGGCAGTGGGTTTTGCAACTCAACACAATTCAGTTATTCTAAAGGGCCTGAATACTTTTTATTATCAAATAAACTATCAATTAAAATCCATCAAAATAGGCAATGAAATATTTAAGTACTTAAGGTTGAGTCTTCTTGATGAACTGCAATCTTGTTTTTCACTGTCATAAATTTCACACCTGTGAGGAAAAAAAGGATATATATTTATATGTATCTTATCAACACTTAACCATAAATGGCAAAAGTATAATATAGGTAAGAATAATACAGTGATATGAGAAAACAGTTCTCACATGGGACAGAAGTGAACACTAATTTGCTTTCCGCACATAAAGTCCATTTGGACAGGATATTAGGAATCTTCCTACCCTCTTAAAACAATTCATTTTGAATTGTAGCTTGAGAGATCCACTTTTCTCTTCATAGCCAAGATCTATCCCAAACAGATTGCTGCAATCCAATCAGTTATTCTGCACTGTCTTTGCTGTAAAGGGCAAGTCAACAAAATGAGTTCCATGTGAAGAATTTTAAAAATGAATGAAATATAGGCAGTGGGTTTTGCAACTCAGCACAATTCAGTTATTCTCAAGGACCAAACTTTGACTGCAATTTTGTTTTATTATATGTGTTGACTGTCCTCCTCTCCCCTCTTCTGTCTTGATCTCTCCCTCCTCCTTCACCTCCCTGCACTCTATAGTTTCTTCTCTAGCCCTATAATTTCACTATCAGTTCAATGTTTTGTTTCAATATTTTTGGGTTTATTTTTATTTTTATTTTTATCTATCTATCTATCTATCTATCTATCTATCTATCTATCTATCTATCTATCTATCTATCTATCATTGTTTCTACCTACATCTACATTACATCTACATGCTATTGATTATTTTGCTAGGAACCTAGATTAATTGTCATGTTTAAGTAAAGGGGCTTATAGATATTTTTTTTGGTGCAAATGAAACTTAATAATATTTATACATTTAAGACATTTGATAAATATAGAACTTTATAAGTTTAGGATTATGGAATCTACATGAAATTCCATGCAGATTTATTGAGAATAAAGCTCTGGATAAAATGAGGTTTCATCTCCAATACGTTTTGTGGCTATCCTGCTTTAGCTATTTTGCCATAGAACAAATCTTGCCTAGCACGTACACCTCTCAGGGCAAATTCCACTGACAGGACTGAAACTGACAGGATTAACTCCAAAAGTCTGTGTCAGCTAAAAACTGTGTATTTGGTATTAAGACATGTTTACCTGAAAAGTATCAGTCATGAAGTTTGCTCCTTGTGTCACGTATCTTGGTTTCAATGATTAACTCTGTAACTTCATTGTTTCCTGCATTCACCCCGCACCCCCGTCTTTAAATCAGCACAATAAAGAGGACAGCGCAAAGCAATCGGGGCCAGGGACAATTCCATCTGCCCCAGGCGCGATGTGTTTCCTCACCTAAAGAAACTATTTGTTTTGTGTCTTTTTCTTTGTGCTTTGGCACTCACCCTGCGAGGCTCCGCTAAATTAATTCTTGAAGGGAATTCAGCAACAGACTGGAAAATCGAATCAACTGACCGGTCGCTCGACGCGACAGCTGGGGCTTCGTCCGGGATCCCTCTATTCGTCCGGGATCCCTTCGATTTTCTGGTTTCACGGTGTGACTTCTATCTAGGGGTGCATCGCCTTCACTCCCATTTCTACGCACCTGGCATAGGCTCCGTACGAACGTAAGTAATGGGCTCCTCACTTTCCAAGGTTTCGTCAGGACATAGGGACGAACTTTACGATTTGGTGAAGAAGGCTAATTCCTTTCAAAAAATCAATGGTACCACTGTGTACCCTATTTCTAAGAAATCTTTAAATAAATTTATAATTTACATTGAGGCACATTGTCCAGCCTATCCATCTGCTGGAACTCTCAGCCATTCTCTATGGGAAAAATTAGGGAAATATCTACACGAAATTCCTAGAGCTCCCATGGATATACTCATTTCTTGGAGAGCGATAATGGTTGCTATAACTACTGTTTATCCACCTTCTAGTCTTCCTGAAACCTCTTTTTCCCCTGTTTCCTCTGATTCCCCTTCTTCTCATTCAAAAACTACTAAGCCTCTTGCGGCTCATCTTGATACAATTTCTTCCTTACCACCTCCGTATCCTGACATTTCTTTCCCTCCTCCTTCCGCTCCATCTTCTCTTTCTGACTCTTCTCCGATAAAACCTGTGGGAGGTATTATAACTAATCTTCTGTCATCACCTCTGCCTTTAGAAACAGAAGATCCTTCTGCTTATCCTATGACTATTATCCCTGGTGCAGCGGAGGCAATGTTCACAGCAACATTGAGTTTAAAGTTTTAAAAAATATAAAAGATGCAGTTACAACTTATGGATTACACTCTCCTTTTACTCGGGGAATACTTGATTCTTTGGTCACTGCTAATACTGTTATGTTACTTTATGACTGGAAAATGCTTTTCTCTATGCTTATGACTCCAGCGCAATATGTTGTGTGGCAATCTGAATATGAAAAGGTGTTGAGGCTGAAATTCGTAGGGGTTTGCCTGCTGGAGTAACTGTAGATCATTTAATGGGAAAAGGTCAATCCTCTACTCTAGCACAACAACAAAATTTCCCCCGTCGCAGTTTTGCCATTATTCATATGTGTGCTATGAATGCTTTAAAGCGAGTGGATGATTCAGATTCGCAGTCCACCCAAACATTTTTGAAAATTATGCAAAATCCTGATGAGCCATATGCTTCATTCATCAGTCGCCTTCAGACAGCCCTAGATCAACAGATAGATAATTCTACTGCCAAACAAGAGTTACTTATAAAATTGGCTTTTTCCAACGCAAATCAGGACTGTCAAAAAATTCTACAGCCAGTCACTAATAAGCCAGGCGTGACATTGGCTGAGTTTTTACAACTCTGTAGAATTGTAGGAACAACCACTCATAAAATGAATATGCTTGCTACTGCTATCACTGCTTCATTATCGGATCCTAATTCCGCATCCACTTCTCCTCCCGATGCTTTCGCTGTAACACGCAACGGCAATTGTTTTAACTGTGGCAAGCCCGGACATTTTAAAAATCAATGTCGCATGCCAGGGGTGGGGCCGCTCTTCGTGGCCAAACTAGAGGTCCACCTCCCTCATCTAAGCCACAAACCATCTGTCCTCGCTGCCGGAAAGGCTATCATTGGGCTTCACAATGTCGTTCTAATCCTTTTCTCTCTCAGCCTTCGGGAAACTAATTGAGGGGTCTTCAGCTAGCCCCGCCACAAAGGCTGAATTACCTGCCACAACATTTCCTGTGGTGCTGTTAGAGGATCTTGTGTATGATGATCCTGGTGCTGTTTTTACTCTTCCTTTAACTACAACGCTTTTCAAACCTCTGCCTCCCTCCACACCTGTCTTACTTATTCCCAATTCTTCCCTTACCATAGAGGGTGTGGTTGCTGCTCCTTACTTATATGATTCTTCTGCTCTTAATAATCTTGCTTTGGCTGCAATAGGGGATCGTTGCTTTTCTTTAAAAAAGGGGACAGTAGTGGCTACGCTTATAATTTTGCCTCTTTTTGAACCTCTCTCCTTGTTTGCATTACAGCAGCCTGTCCAAGCTTCAAAACTCACTCTTTCTGTCACACTCAATGGTCGCATTTTTGATGGTCTGATTGACACCGTGCAGACGTTTCTGTTATTCGTTCCTCTGAATGGCCCTCTTCTTGGTCTCTCACAGAAGCTTCTTCAGTGCAGGGCGTAGGGTGGGGCCCAAGCTGCTAAGGTCAGCTCTCATTGGCTCTCTGCTTCTACTAAGCATTCTACCTTAACTGCTTATCTTAAACCCTATATCCTTCCTCTACATTGTAACCTCTGGGGACGTGATTTACTCTCTCAATTTCAGGCTTATATTCAGCTGCCATAGTTTTTCTATCTAAATGTCTATTTCTCCTTTATCCCTTACTCTTAAAACCTCTCTTCCTGTTTGGGTGGATCAATGGCCTCTCACCAAAGAAAAATTGGAGGCTTTACATCTTCTTGTCCATCAACAGTTAATAGAAGGACATATTGAACCATCCACCAGTCCTTACAACACCCCAGTCTTTGTAATTAAAAAGAAATCTGGCAAATGGCGCCTCCTTAATGATCTTCAAGCCATTAATTTAATTATTCAACCCATGGGACCACTGCAGTGTGGCCTGCCTAATCCTAATTTGATCCCAGCTGGATTTGATCTCATAATAATAGATTTAAAGGACTGTTTCTTTTCCATACCTCTGGTACAAAAGATAGGATCATCTTTGCCTTTACAGTACCAGAGCTTAACAACTCTAAACCCACCTCTAGGTATCAATGGAAAGTTCTTCCACAAGGTATGCTAAATTCACCAACTATGTGTCAATTTTTGTCAATGAGGCTCTGCTGGCCTTATAGATCTCAATTTCCTAGTTTTCTTGTATATCATTACATGGATGATATCTTAATTGCTGCCGATGGGCCAAAGGGGACGGTCCAAAACCTTCCCGATCCTCTTGACCACATTAGCAAAAGCAGGGTTACATATAGCACCTGAAAAATCCAGTCTCACTACCCAATGCAATATTTAGGCCACAAGGTTTTAGCTTCCACAGCATCTCCACATATTCCTTCACTCACACTTCCCCAGCCAACCACGCTGGTTCAATTACAGCAGTGCTTGGGGTTATTAACTGGGCTCGACCATATCTTGCTCTAACCACACAGATGCTATCACCACTCTTTCAAGCACTAGTAGGATTGAAAAATCCTGCAGATAAGGTCTATCTTTCAGATCAGCATCTAGAAGCTTTAAAACAAGTAAACACAGCCCTAGCCACCCGATGGGTAAACCGTGCACTCACAGACACACCACCTTCTCTTGCTATCCTTTCCACTCATCAACTACTGACTGCAATAATTGTCCAAATATCAGATGCAAGAAATCTTCATATTTTGAATGGCTACACCTACCACACACTCCAAAAACATCTATTTTTACTAGAGCAGCGCAAATGGCTTCTCTTATAGAAAAAGGGCGTAAGAGAACCAAAGCCCTGATGGGAATGGATATTTTTACATTGTATATTCCTTTTAAGATCACTCAATGGGAACCTCTTTTTCAGACTTCCACAACACTGCAGGACGCGTTGGAAGATTGGTGTGGCCAAGTGTCGTGCCACCTTCCCTCTGATTCACGACTGCAGGTGTTGCGGACAGTTCCTTTTGTTTTACAATCACCTTTTTGTCCAACAGCCATTGAAGGAAGGCTTCACTGTATTTACTGATGGTTCAAAAAATATTGGAGCATGTACATGGTACGAAAATGCTCAATGGCATAAACGTTTAACTACTTCACAAACATCAGCACAACAAGCTGAATTAGCTGCCTTCCTATTGGCGTTGTCTCTTTTTTCACAACAACCTTTAAATGTAATATCTGATAGCATGTATGTTACCCAGATGGTTGCTCATATTTTCGATGCATATATCTCTCGTTACTCCCTCCCTCTCTCATGACACTTTTTTTTGCAGCTTCAGACCCTGTTGAAAAAACGAGGGAAACCCTTATTTGTAGCCCATATCAGAAGTCATCACCAGTAGCGACCACAATATGATTGACTTTTGTCTCAACATGCGTCCACACAAAAATCACCACAATGATGTAATTCCCAATTGTAACTTCAAAAAAGGCAACTATGATCTTATACACAACGATCTCTCATCCCTTGATTGGCAATCTCTATTCACTGGATGCAATACTGTTGAAGACCATTACAACATATTTTTACTTGAAGTCAAAAGAGTCATCAAACTATATGTACCAACAACAACTCCCAAAACAAAACAAAAAGCAGATTACCCATATCAATAAGGAAACTTCAATCCAAAAAAGAGATCACTCTGATGAAAAAACAAATCTGGTCACGTTGCAATTTCAAAACCGATACAAAAATTTATGCCACCAGATAAAGACCGAATGCACCAATTATCACATTAAACAAGAGGAAAACCTTCTAAGCACCAATTCCACCCGTGCTTTTTACAATTTTGTAAACAACAAACTAAAAGACTCAAGGTCCATCCCTCCCTTGATAGGACCTGATGGTAAAGACTGCAACTGACGACACCATTAAAGCCAACATCTTTAACACATTCTTCGGCTCAGTATTTGTAAACAGCAATGGATCATGCCCAGTATTTCCTAGCCGTACCACAGATAACAACAATGATCTAATACATATCGATTTCACAGAAGACAATGTTGAAAAAGCACTACGCAACCTAAAACCATCTCTATCTATTGGACCGGATGGAATATGTGCCTACTTCTTAAGAAAGCTATCCACTGCCATAGCCAAACCTCTAAGCATAATCTTTGAAAAATCTTTCAGGACCAGCTCCTTGC